>NC_056739.1:1789457503-1789652503 GCF_019279795.1 Protopterus annectens | reverse complement strand
GGGGTCGCCACAGCGGAACTCCGGTCCACTAATGATTGGTAGTTGATTTTTACGTACCGAGTTACCAGCCCTGACGCACAACTTTCAATGAAGGTACGCCCATTCACGGATGTCTCCACGCAGAAGACGCTCTAGCTGAGAATCGAACCGGACAGCGTCTTACTGTGAGGTGACAACACTACCTCAGCACCACCACCGCGGATGCTCAGCTAGAGGTATCAGAAGAGGAAATCTAGTTACTACTCACTACAGAAGGCCTCCTTGGAGATCAGCTGACATAGAAGGCTCATATTTGTGTTGTTTTGTTTCATGCAAATGCATATATTTTAACAGAATTCAACCGCAGTCTTGTTTTTCTTTTTATTAACTTTACGTAAGTGTTGAGTCCCTAAACATCTTTTCATACCATAAGATTAACTTAAATGGCAGATTTTATCTTCCCATCTCTGAAGATTTTTTGTGTACAGACCAACAAAGTTGTATCTGTAACTGTGCTTTTTTTTGAAACTCATCCTCATTATCCATCTGTGGCTGTTTGTTAATCAGTTTTGCAAATTAATTCATTGTATAATGACACCATTTATTAATAGTCCCTGCTGATCAGAGCTGTGGAATTCTTGGATGCTATGAATCAAATTCATCTGGCATTTTCTTGTGCCACTATAGCATGGATGATTAAGGCTGTAAGCTGGCAGCAAGCATCTTCCTCTTTCATCCTTATTTTACCAAGGACAAGACTCTGAGAAATTCACTTCACCAGATTGTGCACCTGTGTTGACAACAAAAAGAGGAACTTGTATATACTAGTAGGTTTCGGGTTAAAAAATAAACTTCTGTGATAAAATCCTGTCCCTTAGGTTAGCATATTTGTGTAATTACTAACTGATTTTTTTCAAGGATTTACATTTCAGTATGTAAGTTTTTGGATTTACATCTGCAACTGACAAAGTATGCCCACCCCCAAGTCTAATGCTCCCCTCCTGCTTTTGTTTGCAGCTGCTACTACTGGTGCACGTTCCAACTGCAACCTCCTTAGTATCTAAAGCATTTTAGATTAAAGCACTCTGTAAACTATGTGTAGGTGCATGACTAAGGCACTTTACTGAAGACACAAACTCCCAAAACATATCCATAATAGTCCCTTGTTGGATTCTGTGCACTGCATGGATCACATTCCAATATGCTGCACAATTCTTTAAGGGCTACCGTAATCCTAGAATGAAGTTCATTCTTGTTATTTCCCTGATGGACTTTGCAAGCTTAATCCCAAGCATTCCGTCCAGTTGTAAAGTGTAAGCTTTATTTATTTTATTCATTTGTTGACTGGGTTATTCAACGTAGAGCAAGTAAGTCTCTTTTCAGAGGTAACTTGGGAGCACTGCCAGATAAAGTGGCCTGTTCTGAGCTACATAATATGGAAATGAAGGATGAGAGATTCAAACTCTGAACTACAGGATGAAGTTTATTAGCAGCTCACAACCTTAATCATCTGCATTAAATAGCCAGAAGATATGAAAGGGTTGCTTGGAGTCTTATTTTAAACTATATTTGCCTAGATAGCCAGATGTCTTCAAGGCACAGTTATTCACATAGCATGAGCAGTACTAGGCCAAAACATAAACTGTGAGGAAATAAAGAGCTGCAATGCGCAACTGACTAGAATCTAAGGACACACCATATCACATGATATTGTATGACTGTAGGCCACTATAAGAGAGCTCCTGTTGCAGTTGATGGCAAGCATGGCTTCTGCATGAGAACTGCCTGTGAATGGTGGTAAAACCACATCATTGTTTATGTGTAGTCATGTTAATGTGATGGGCCTATATTGAAACATCGAACGCTTAAAACAGCGAGCGATGTTTCATCGACCCTTTTTCAGTGAAAGCTGAAAATGTCGACACCTCAGAACAGAGATTTCTTTCCTAGGGAAAGAAATCGCTGCTCCAACCAAAAAAAAAAAATAAAAAAAAATTAACACTTCCAAACACATACACATGTACCTTAACCCTAATTCTACCCCCCCCAAAAAAACAGTAAACAGCTGAAAACACATATGCACGTAAACCAACCATACATCTAACGGAAAAAAAAGTAAACATTTTAAAACCTATGCACTTACCTTAACCCGCACCATAATCCTAAGGTCAGTAACTGTTGCACATTTACATAAACAGTTCCAAACACATACACACTTACCTTAACCCTAATTCTACCCCCTCCAAAACAAAAGTCAACAGCTTAAAACACATATGCACTTAACTCAACTGTACATCTATTGCAAAAAACAAAAAAGTAAACACTTTCATACATATGCACTTACCTTAACCCGCACCCTAACCCTAAGGTCAGTAACTCTTGCACATTTACGCTTGGGAGCTATACCGGACAAGGGACCACACTACAGTACAGAACACAGCAAAGCAACGAAGCGGTCAAGTGACTTCTTTCCCAGGGAAAGAATTCGCTAAACAGCCGCTTCACTGTTTTGCCTGTTCACTCTTTATGTGTAGACGAAAACGCATTCGACAAAATGCGTTTTCTTCGTTCTAATAGAAACCCAATGTGTTAAGCTGGTGAGATGTTTGGGCACTGGAAACAAAATGCATACACTTCACCAGGCTGGAAACCTTCCTGTGGGGCACTGCTTTACGTAATGCATTTAAGTAATACTACTTTCCTTGAAGAAAACAATTTCAGTTGATTCTTCACAACACAGTTGTGTAACCCTGAACTAGTAATAGGACGCATTAATTTGTATCTTTAATGGGTCCGCACTTACTCCGGCCTGTATCTTCACATTGCTATTGGGAACGCAACATATCAGACTATTTAGTATGTGTGTCCGTTATTTTATTTAATTAATAATACATATTTCATCTACTGTGAAAGAAAAAAAAATATCACAGGTGCCAAACGGGCGGTGAATAGTAGGACATGGATAACTGTCTGAAACAGACTCGTATAATCTCTAATGGAAAAAATTATCAAAGCTATTTTCTTGTGAGCAACTAAAGAGTTTAGTGAGTTTTGAACTACAGACATGAATGCAGGCTGTGTCTGCTGCTAAGACCATACTTTGCTGAGCATGAATATTACAGCTGCTCTCATCTACAGCCACCTGTTGTTAATCTAGGCTGACTAATCCACATCGCACTATGTCACTAGTTCAAAAGGGCAGTGTTAGTATTTTTGTCAACTTCAATTAATGTGAGATTTAAGAGTCCACCTCTGATCACATTTCACCTGTCACAGCTTAGATAAGACATTCTCCAGTCAGTGGGAAGGAAAAACAAAAGTCAAGTTGCTGTAAGTCATTTTATATTCAGTAATGTACACCCCATACACCCTATTCCTATCATTACATGCACGTTTTATTGTCCATTTGCTTTTATGACCTGGACTGCATTTCTTTTGCTTAAGCTGTAACAGCAATAATTTACTTGCAAGATAACAGTCTGAAGCAAAGATTTATCTTTGTATAGATAACACGTGACATTAAATGAATGTTGGTCAGCTAAGTGTTTTCTCACAGGTAAATCCTTCACAGTCCTGTAATTCACAGAAGGTTATAATTTAATTAAACACATTTAACATTAAGCTTAAACATAATCTAACCGTGTAACGGCAAAAAAAACAACACAGACATGGAAAATGGGAAGATAAGTCATTTCTATCTTCATAACAGAAAGAGAAGGAAGATGTATAACCCACTGAAGACTGTTCAACACAGGTTTCTGGTTTACTTTTTTGTCTGATCGTGTATCAACAAACTAAAATCATTGAGATATTATTTTAAATCCAGAACGAAAATTTTGACTTTTTGTCTTGCAGTGATTCTTCAATGTAGTGAATCCTGTTTCAATAAGTACCTGATGTGGCTAAATGCAATTAAGTCAAATCATCTGTGTTTTCATATATATATAAATATATATACATATGTATATAAAATGTGTGTGTACAGCATATTTACTGTGTCAAATTGGCTGCTCATCAATTCCATTGAGTGTTCATTTCATTGAATTTTGAAGATATTGGATTAATGGAACATTGCACACGTGCAGGTCAGGTAAAATATGTGTGATTTGCGATAATAATGCCAAAACTTGGGAGTGTTTGCACAAGTGTATATGGGTTAGGATAAGGGCTAAGTGGAGGGGGTAAATTTAGTGTGTGTGTGTGTGTGTGTGTGTGTGTGTATATGTGTGTGTGTTGTGTGTGTGTGGGTGTGGGTGTCCCTGAAGTATCCCCTTTCTACCTTAGTAATGTATTCAAACCATGACCCTGTCCCTAGCCCTAAACCCTCAACATAGAAAATCCCTTTGAGTAACATTACTGCTGTTCAGATAAATTATGTCTGAATGTGTCAGAAGGATTTTGTGATAAGATCACAAAAGGAAACTGTTTCCTTTTGTTATTTTTGTTGCATTTTTTCAGTATGTTGATCTTTAGAAATGCAGACATTGATCACTTCAATATTATTGCCTGCACATTTCAATAAATTGTTGCTTTTTAAGAATTTTTTTGTAGGTTTTCTTATTGTTTTTATTAAGATATTTATGGGTTTTGAGATTTTTATTTGTGAGATGCCGTGCAAGTTGGTTAGCAGTGGATGTTGTGTTGTATGCCTGATTAATTTCCAGTTTAAGTGAAAGAGAGAGAGAGACTGCTTTTTCTGGTTTATATAGTAGTTTGTATATTTGTTTTGTCAGTGGATTCAGTTTTTTTTTGGAATATGTTGTGAAATTATATTTTGATGATTTTTTAGTTCAGTTTGACGCTCTTTATTGTTGTTTACAAAGGAACACTGCACTTGTTCCTCCCTTTCCTTAGGACCTATGTTAAAGTCCATTTGGAGTTATAGGGTTTACCCAAGAATGACGAATTCTTCCCTTGTGGACCTGTGGCAAAGCTGGATTCTTAGATTTTGTGCATATGAGATTCATTGTGTTTGGCTTGTTTATTTGCATACACTCATGGGATCACTTAAAAGAGATGATGCTTCTATTATCTTTGTCTGTTTAGTCATACCAAGTTGGCTGCTAAAACAGCTTGATGGTGGGACAGGTAAGATATCCTTGTAATAGTGAGGATTGGGAATATGTACTTTCCCTGTTACTGTGTAATGTTGGAGTTGGTATATATATATATATATATATATATATATATATATATATATATATATAAGTACCAGGGGGTGTGGGTGGTGCAAAAACAGTTTTGAGTTGATTTACTGTGTTGGAGCATGAACACATACATGGTTTAGAGACCTTGTAAAAATTAACATTTACTTCATTTCTTGTCATTATTTCTGATGGTCTTTTCTTGTTTCTGCTTGTCTGACAAACTGCCATGTAGTACCTTCTTTCTTTTCAAGATCCGTCACTCATAGCTTCTTACAAATCTTTCTCCAGTCTATCCACCCCTCCTTTTAATATTACCACAACGAATAACTCTTACTCTGACTTGTTTTGTTGTTTTGAAATACATTTATGTCTTATGATATTCATTGTTTCTTAGCATCATACAGTTTGGGAGCTTACAGCCTACTGTTTCACATAAAATAACCGCAGTTTTTGCTTAAAAGTCACAAAGGAACTTAATTTTATTTGAATAGTAGGAAAGTTGTGGAGCAACATGCACAAGAACTGTGTTTTTGAATAAGAATGCAGCAGCACAACTGTTGAAGGGGAGTATTTAAATTATGTTCTATTACTCCTATGAAGAGAAGGCAAGTATAGGCTACAAAGAGAAATAGGCATTACCAGAGGAGGAATGGTTATGCAAAATATCCAAGAAAGTGCAGTATATGTGTAAAATGTCTCCTTGAAAGACATCAGCTGGTGATATCATTCCTTCTTATAAATTGTTACAGTATTCTGGTGAAATTTAATCCTATATATTCTAGCTGAATTATTTTAAAGATTAAGAAATGCTGTCAATTCATAACAAAAAATGCAAAATTAGCATGATGCCTTGAAAGAAGAATTCAGTGTCTGGGAAAAAAAAAACAAAAACTATGGGCTATGAAAGTGAAAACTTATAGGAAATGCAGTTAAAGAGCTTAAGACTGCAGAAGGTAAAATGTATACCACCACAAAGGGCAATGCCTTTTAATTATTTGACTGAAGAATGTATAGTAAACAATATACTACATGATCATGCAAAGCCAAACAGTTTACAGCAGCAATTTATTTGTATAAATTGACAGTCCTTTGATTTTAATGGTCATTATCATTTTAATTTTTCAAAACAGGAATTTCAGAAGACATCTGTGATTAAAAAAAATTTTTTTTGTTCGTTTCCACATTTGATTTACTGTTCTAAAAAGGAAGGTCCTTAAATCTGTTAGTTTTATAATCATAATTTCTAAATCTTCTAAGAACTGGAGCATAACTTACCTTAGTGTAATAGTTTTCTTAGGGTTAAATTTGCCACTAAATCTGGGAGATAACAACGTTTTTAAAAATTTTAAATGAAGAAAAATGTTTGTGTCATGTTAACACTTTACTGCTTAGGCAAGTGTGTTAAGATTTTCCCAAAGGTAAATGTGTCTGCCTTTGAGAAGGTACTTTGCAATTCTACTTTATATTCTATGCAACACAAGAAAATAGGTTTTCTATTAGAAATTCAAAATAATATTTTCTTCAGCAGGGAAGGAAGCATAGACATTGTTATAAATATTAAGAATTAAATAGTGAGAAGGGTACTATAATCAGAAAAAAACAATAGCAAGTTGCTGCTGGTCTTTTTAATGCTTTGGAAAATGTGGCCAAGAGACAAGAAGGCCTCCTATTCTTTTGTAGAGATCCTGCTACATTTCTGATAGTAACCTGAGCACCTAGAAGACAGTCAGATGTGGCCTTAATTTAACTTCTCATATAACAAATATTTTAGGAATATAGTACTTGGGATAGTTCTCTCTTCCACATGGCTCTGTATAGGATAACAAGGATGTTGGAAAATGAATGAGGCTGTTTAACAATAAATACAGTTTTCATGATGGAATTTATTTGATTAAATGGCTCACATGGAGCTGCAGACAGGCTTTTCCCGTTGCAGAAATAGAAATAAAAGTGCCTTTTTTCCAAGTGTGTCCTCCCCTTCTAGTTTCCATTCAGTGTCTAGTTGCACATCTACATTTATCAGGAATTTAATTTCTTCCTTTACCATATTCCTTTTCGAATCTTATGTGGTCGCTAACTAGGACTTTCATCATTTCTTTGCTGTAAAAACTCACAAATTGTCTCTCAGCCAATATGACTGTTTATAGGCATTATTTATTTGTCCTATGAAATAATTCTGTGCACTACTGCTCTAGTCTATTACGTGAAGGAACCACAAACCAGTAGAAAAATGTGAAAAGAAGCTCAGCTAAGGCAAATGAGATCCAAAACCAGTTTATTGTAAGCGCGTTCGTCCACTCTAATAAAATGAACTTCTTTAGAAAATTAAAAAACTGCTATCCCCCTCCTTATAACATTCAATGAAATATCACATGACTAATTAAATATTTAAAGTCCCACCTCGTTAGTTAAAACTCTGAACTAATTTAAAATCAAAACACATTCAATAAAAAAATGTACAAAAATCAGTCCTAACATAAATATATATATATATCTATCTATATAAACATATTATACTTTTTAATTTAAGCATACAAGCTATAGAACATTGATCATTTAGGCCTGGAAAGCAATACACATTAAGATACAATTGCCACCATAATTCCTGCTTCTCCAATAGTACCTTTAAATTTCCCTCTCTGTCATTCAGTTTCAGCTGGCCAATAATTCTAAATTAGAACGTGAGCCCAGGGTTCTCTTGCACATGTTTTGCCAAAGCATTATTTTCTTTTCCTTTTCTAATACTATAAATATATTCATATATTCGTTTTCTCAGTTTGCGCTCGGTCTTCCCTATATAGAAGCTGGCACAGTCATTACATTTACCCATGTGGACTACATTCTTTGAGTTGCAATCATATCTATTATTAGTCCTTAAGGGTCTGTTATTAACACTAAATTTCTCCCCTGTATCTATATATCTACAGTACGGGCATGTCTCACACCTTTCACCCCGTATATATCTACAGTACGGGCATGCTTCACACCTTTCACCTCTGTGTCTATATATCTACAGTACAGGCATGCCTCACACCTTTCACCCCTGTATCTATATATCTACAGTACGGGCATGTCTCACACCTTTCACCCCGTATATATCGACAGTACGGGCATGCTTCACACCTTTCACCTCTGTATCTATATATCTACAGTACAGTCATGCTTCACACCTTTCACCTCTGTATCTATATATCTACAATACAGGCATGCTTCACACCTTTCACCTCTGTATCTATATATCTACAGGATGGGCATGCTTTACACCTTTCACCCCTGTATCTATATATCTACGGTAGTACTGGCATGCTTCACACCTTTCACCCCTGTATCTATATATCTACAGTACAGGTATGCTTCACACCTTTCACCCCTGTATCTATATATCTATAGTACGGGCATGCTTCACACCTTTCACCCCTGTATCTATGTATTTACAGTACAGGCATGCTTCACACCTTTCACCCCTGTATCTATATATCTACAGTACGGGCATGCTTCACACCTTTCACCCCTGTATCTATATATCTACAGTACGGGCATGCTTCACACCTTTCACCCCTGTATCTATATGTCTACAGTACAGGCATGCTTCACACCTTTCACCCCTGTATCTATATATCTACAGTACGGGCATGCTTCACAACTTTCACCCCTGTATCTATATATCTACAGTACGGGCATGCTTCACACCTTTCACCCCTGTATCTATATATCTACAGTACGGGCATGCTTCACAACTTTCACCCCTGTATCTATATATCTACAGTACGGGCATGCTTCACAACTTTCACCTCTGTATCTATATATCTACAGTACGGGAATGCATCACACCTTTCACCCCTGTATCTATATATCTACAGTACGGGCATGCTTCACACCTTTCACCCCTGTATCTATATATCTACAGTACGGGCATGCTTCACAACTTTCACCCCTGTATCTATATATCTACAGTACGGGCATGCTTCACACCTTTCACCCCTGTATTTATATAGCTACAGTACGGGCATGCTTCACACCTTTCACCCCTGTATCTATATATCTACAGTACAGGCATGCTTCACACCTTTCATCCCTGTATCTATATATCTACAGTACGGGCATTCTTCACACCTTTCACCCTTGTATCTATATGTCTACAGTACGGGCATGCTTCACACCTTTCACCCCTGTATCTATATATCTACAGTACGAGCATGCTTCACACCTTTCACCCCTGTATCTATATATCTACAGTACGGGCATGCTTCACACCTTTCACCCCTGTATCTATATATCTACAGTACGGGCATGCTTCACACCTTTCACCCCTGTATCTATATGTGTACAGTATGGGCATGCTTCACACCTTTCACCCCTGTATCTATATACCTACAGTACGGGCATGCTTTACACCTTTCACCCCCTGTATCTATATATCTATAGTACGGGCATGCTTCACACCTTTCACCCCTGTATCTATATATCTACAGTACGGGCATGCTTCACACCTTTCACCCCTGTATCTATATATCTACAGTACGGGCATGCTTCACACCTTTCACCCCTGTATCTATATATCTACAGTACGGGCATGCTTCACACCTTTCACCCCTGTATCTATATATCTACAGTATGGGCAGGCTTCCCACCTTTCACCCCTGTATCTATACATCTACAGTATGGGCATGCTTCACACCTTTCACCTCTGTATCTATATAACTACAGTAGAGTCATGCTTCACACCTTTCACCTCTGTATCTATATATCTACAGTACAGGCATGTTTCTCACCTTTCACCTCTGTATCTATATATCTACAGGATGGGCATGCTTTACACCTTTCACCCCTGTATCTATATATCTACAGTACTGGCATGCTTCACACCTTTCACCCCTGTATCTATATATCTACAGTATGGGCATGCTTCACACCTTTCACCCCTGTATCTATATATCTACAGTACGGGCATGCTTCAACCCTTTCACCCCTGTATCTATATATCTACAGTACGGGCATGCCTCACACCTTTCACCTCTGTATCGATGTATTTACAGTACGGGCATGCTTCACACCTTTCACCCTTGTATCTATATATCTACAGTATGGGCATGCTTCACAACTTTCACCTCTGTATCTATATATCTACAGTACGGGCATGCTTCACACCTTTCACCCCTGTATCTATATATCTACAGTACGGGCATGCTTCACACCTTTCACCCCTGTATCTATATATCTACAGTACGGGCATGCTTCACACCTTTCACCCCTGTAGCTATATATCTACAGTACAGGCATGCTTCACACCTTTCACCCCTGTATCTATATATCTACAGTACGGGCATGCTTCACACCTTTCACCTCTGTATCTATATATCTACAGGATGGGCATGCTTCCCACCTTTCACCCCTGTATCTATATATCTACAGTACGGACATGCTTCACACCTTTCACCCCTGTATCTATATATCTACAGTACGGGCAGGCTTCACACCTTTCACCCCTGTATCTATATATCTACAGTACGGGCATGCTTCACACCTTTCACCCCTAGATCTATATATCTACAGTACGGGCATGCTTCACACCTTTCACCCCTGTATCTATATATCTACAGTACGGGCATGCTTCACACCTTTCACCCCTGTATCTATATATTTACAGTACGGGCATGCTTCACACCTTTCACCCCCTGTATCTATATATCTACAGTACGGGCAGGCTTCCCACCTTTCACCCCTGTATCTATATATCTACAGTACGGACATGCTTCACACCTTTCACCCCTGTATCTATATATCTACAGTACGGGCATGCTTCACACCTTTCACCCCTGTATCTATATATCTACAGTACGGGCATGTTTCACACCTTTCACCCCTGTATCTATATATTTACAGTACGGACATGCTTCACACCTTTCACCCCTGTATCTATATATATACAGTACGGGCATGCTTCACACCTTTCATCCCTGTATCTATATGTCTACAGTACGGACAGGCTTCCCACCTTTCACCCTTGTATCTATATATCTACAGTACGGGAATGTTTCACACCTTTCACCTCTGTATCTATATATCTACAGTACGGGCATGCTTCACACCTTTCACCCCTGTATCTATATATCTACAGTACAGGCATGCTTCACACCTTTCACCCCTGTATCTATATATCTATAGTACGGGCATGCTTCACACCTTTCACCTCTGTATCTATATATATACAGTACGGGCATGCTTCACACCTTTCACCCCCTGTATCTATATATCTACAGTACGGGCATGCTTCACACCTTTCACCTCTGTATCTATATATCTACAGTACGGGCATGCTTCACACCTTTCACCCCAGTATCTATATATCTACAGTACGGGAATGCTTCACACCTTTCACCCCTGTATCTATATATCTACAGTATGGGCATGCTTCACACCTTTCACCCCTGTATCTATATATCTACAGTACGGGCATGCTTCACACCTTTCACCCCTGTATCTATATATCTACAGTGCGGGCATGCTTCACACCTTTCACCCCTGTATCTATATATCTACAGTACGGGCATGCTTCACACCTTTCACCCCTGTATCTATGTATCTATATATCTACAGTATGGGCATGCTTCACACCTTTCACCCCTGTATCTATATATCTACAGTACGGGCATGCTTCACACCTTTCACCCCTGTATCTATATATCTACAGTACGGGCATGCTTCACAAATTTCACCCCGTATCTATATATCTACAGTACGGGCATGCTTCACACCTTTCACCCCTGTATCTATATATCTACAGTACGGGCATGCTTCACACCTTTCACCCCTGTATCTATATATCTACAGTACGGGCATGCTTCACACCTTTCACCCCTGTATCTATATATCTACAGTGCGGGCATTCTTCACACCTTTCACCCCTGTATCTATATATCTACAGTACGGGCATGCTTCACACCTTTCACCCTGTATCTATATATCTACAGTACGGGCATGCTTCACACCTTTCACCCCTGTATCTATATATCTACAGTACGGGCATGCTTTACACCTTTCACCTCTGTATCTATATATCTACAGTACGGGCATGCTTCACACCTTTCACCCCTGTATCTATATATCTACAGTATGGGCATGCTTCACACCTTTCACCCCTGTATCTATATATCTACAGTACGGGCATGCTTCACACCTTTCACCCCTGTATCTATATATCTACAGTGCGGGCATGCTTCACACCTTTCACCCTGTATCTATATATCTACAGTATGGGCATGCTTCACCTTTCACCCCTGTATCTATATATCTACAGTACGGGCATGCTTCACACCTTTCACCCCTGTATCTATATATCTACAGTACGGGCATGCTTCACACCTTTCACCCCTGTATCTATATATCTACAGTACGGGCATGCTTCACACCTTTCACCCTTTCACCCCTGTATCTATATATCTACAGTGCGGGCATGCTTCACACCTTTCACCCCTGTATCTATATATCTACAGTACGGGCATGCTTCACACCTTTCACCCCTGTATCTATATATCTACAGTGCGGGCATGCTTCACACCTTTCACCCCTGTATCTATATATCTACAGTACGGGCATGCTTCACACCTTTCACCCCTGTATCTATATATCTACAGTACGGGCATGCTTCACACCTTTCACCCCTGTATCTATATATCTACAGTACGGGCATGCTTCACACCTTTCACCCCTGTATCTATATATCTACAGTACGGGCATGCTTCACACCTTTCACCCCTGTATCTATATATCTACAGTACGGGCATGCTTCACACCTTTCACCCCTGTATCTATATATCTACAGTGCGGGCATTCTTCACACCTTTCACCCCTGTATCTATATATCTACAGTACGGCATGCTTCACACCTTCACCCCTGTATCTATATATCTACAGCACGGCATGCTTCACACCTTTCACCCCTGTATCTATATATCTACAGTACGGGCATGCTTCACACCTTTCACCCCTGTATCTATATATCTACAGTACGGGCATGCTTCACACCTTTCACCCCTGTATCTATATATCTACAGTACGGGCATGCTTCACACCTTTCACCCTGTATCTATATAGCTACAGTACGACCATGCTTCACACCTTTCACCCCTGTATCTATATATCTACAGTACGGGCATGCTTCACAACTTTCACCCCGTATATATCTACAGTACGGGCATGCTTCACACCTTTCACCCCTGTATCTATATATCTACAGTACGGGCATGCTTCACAACTTTCACCCCGTATATATCTACAGTACGGGCATGCTTCACACCTTTCACCCCTGTATCTATATATCTACAGTACGGGCATGCTTCACACCTTTCACCCCTGTATCTATATATCTACAGTACGGGCATGCTTCACACCTTTCACCCCTGTATCTATATATCTACAGTGCGGGCATGCTTCACACCTTTCACCCCTGTATCTATATATCTACAGTACGGGCATGCTTCACACCTTTCACCCCTGTATCTATATATCTACAGTACGGGCATGCTTCACACCTTTCACCCCTGTATCTATATATCTACAGTACGGGCATGCTTCACACCTTTCACCCCTGTATCTATATATCTACAGTACGGGCATGCTTTACACCTTTCACCCCTGTATCTATATATCTACAGTACTGGCATGCTTCACACCTTTCACCCCTGTATTTATATATCTACAGTACGGGCATGCTTCACACCTTTCACCCCTGTATCTATATATCTACAGTACGGGCATGCTTCACACCTTTCACCCCTGTATCTATATATCTACAGTACGGGCATGCTTCACACCTTTCACCCCTGTATCTATATATCTACAGTACGGGCATGCTTCACACCTTTCACCCCTGTATCTATATATCTACAGTACGGGCATGCTTCACACCTTTCACCCCTGTATCTATATATCTACAGTACGGGCATGCTTCACACCTTTCACCCTGTATATATATATCTACAGTGGGCATGCTTCACACCTTTCACCCCTGTATCTATATATCTACAGTACGGGCATGCTTCACACCTTTCACCCCTGTATCTATATATCTACAGTATGGGCATGCTTCACACCTTTCACCCCTGTAGCTATATACCTACAGTATGGGCATGCTTCACACCTTTCACCCTGTATATATCTACAGTATGGGCATGCTTCACACCTTTCACCCCTGTATCTATATATCTACAGTACGGGCATGCTTCACACCTTTCACCCCTGTATCTATATATCTTCACACCTTTCACCCCTGTATCTATATATCTACAGTATGGGCATGCTTCACACCTTTCACCCTGTATCTATATATCTACAATGGCATGCTTCACACCTTTCACCCCTGTATCTATATATCTACAGTACGGGCATGCTTCACACCTTTCACCCCTGTATCTATATATCTACAGTACGGGCATGCTTCACACCTTTCACCCCTGTATCTATATATCTACAGTATGGGCATGCTTCACACCTTTCACCCCTGTATCTATATATCTACAGTACGGGCATGCTTCACACCTTTCACCCCTGTATCTATATATCTACAGTGGGCATGCTTCACACCTTTCACCCCTGTATCTATATATAGTACATGGGGGGCATTCACACCTTTCACCCCTGTATCTATATATCTACAGTGGGCATGCTTCACACATATCACCCCTGTATCTATATATCTACAGTACGGGCATGCTTCACACCTTTCACCGCTGTATCTATATATCTACAGTACGGGCATGCTTCACACCTTTCACCCCTGTATCTATATATCTACAGTATGGGCATGCTTCACACCTTTCACCCCTGTATCTATATATCTACAGTACAGGCATGCTTCACACCTTTCACCCCTGTATCTATATATCTACAGTACGGGCATGCTTCACACCTTTCACCCCTGTATCTATATATCTACAGTACGGGCATGCTTCACACCTTTCACCCCTGTATCTATATATCTACAGTACGGGCATGCTTCACACCTTTCACCCCTGTATCTATATAGCTACAGTACGGGCATGCTTCACAAATTTCACCCCTGTATCTATATAGCTACAGTACGACCATGCTTCACACCTTTCACCCCTGTATCTATATATCTACAGTACGGGCATGCTTCACAACTTTCACCTGTATCTATATATCTACAGTACAGGCATGCTTCACACCTTTCACCCCTGTATCTATATATCTACAGTACGGGCATGCTTCACACCTTTCACCCCTGTATCTATATATCTACAGTACGGGCATGCTTCACACCTTTCACCCTGTATATATCTACAGTACGGGCATGCTTCACACCGTTCACCCTGTATCTATATATCTACAGTACGGCATGCTTCACACCTTCACCCCTGTATCTATATATCTACAGCACGGCATGCTTCACACCTTTCACCCCTGTATCTATATATCTACAGTACGGGCATGCTTCACACCTTTCACCCTGTATCTATATATCTACAATGCGGGCATGCTTCACACCTTTCACCCCTGTATCTATATATCTACAGTACGGGCATGCTTCACACCTTTCACCCCTGTATCTATATATCTACATTACGGGCATGCTTCACACCTTTCACCACTGTATCTATATATCTGCAGTACCCCTGTATCTATATTTCTACAGTACGGGCATGCTTCACACCTTTCACCCCTGTATCTATATATCTACAGTACGGGCATGCTTCACACCTTTCACCCCTGTATCTATATATCTACAGTACGGGCATGCTTCACACCTTTCACCCCTGTATCTATATATCTACAGTACGGGCATGCTTCACACCTTTCACCCCTGTATCTATATATCTACAGTACGGGCATGCTTCACACCTTTCACCCCTGTATCTATATATCTACAACGGGCATGCTTCACACCTTTCACCCCTGTATCTATATATCTACAGTACGGGCATGCTTCACACCTTTCACCCTGTATCTATATATCTACAGTCAGGGCATGCTTCACACCTTTCACCCCTGTATCTATATATCTACAGTACGGGCATGCTTCACACCTTTCACCCCTGTATCTATATATCTACAGTACGGGCATGCTTCACACCTTTCACCCCTGTATCTATATATCTACAGTACGGGCATGCTTCACACCTTTCACCCCTGTATCTATATATCTACAGTACGGGCATGCTTCACACCTTTCACCCCTGTAACTATATATCTACAGTATGGGCAGGCTTCCCACCTTTCACCCCTGTATCTATATATCTACAGTACGGGCAGGCTTCACACCTTTCACCCCTGTATCTATATATCTACAGTACGGGCATGCTTCACACCTTTCACCCCTGTATCTATATATCTACAGTACGGGCATGCTTCACACCTTTCACCCCTGTATCTATATATCTACAGTACGGGCATGCTTCACACCTTTCACCCCTGTATCTATATATCTACAGTACGGGCATGCTTCACACCTTTCACCCCTGTATCTATATATCTACAGTACGGGCATGCTTCACACCTTTCACCCCTGTATCTATATATCTACAGTACGGCATGCTTCACACCTTCACCCCTGTATCTATATATCTACAGCAGGCATGCTTCACACCTTTCACCCCTGTATCTATATATCTACAGTACGGGCATGCTTCACACCTTTCACCCCTGTATCTATATATCTACAGTACGGCATGCTTCACACCTTTCACCTCTGTATCTATATATCTACAGTACGGGCATGCTTCACACCTTTCACCCTGTATCTATATATCTACAGCACGGCATGCTTCACACCTTTCACCCCTGTATCTATATATCTACAGCACGGGCATGCTTCACACCTTTCACCCCTGTATCTATATATCTACAGTACGGGCATGCTTCACACCTTTCACCCCTGTATCTATATATCTACAGTACAGGCATGCTTCACACCTTTCACCCCTGTATCTATATATCTACAGTGCGGCATGCTTCACACCTTTCACCCCTGTATCTATATATCTACAGTACGGGCATGCTTCACACCTTTCACCTGTATCTATATATCTACAGTGGGCATGCTTCACACCTTTCACCCCTGTATCTATATATCTACAGTACGGGCATGCTTCACACCTTTCACCCCTGTATCTATATTTCTACAGTACGGGCATGCTTCACACCTTTCACCCCTGTATCTATGTATCTGCAGTACGGGCATGCTTCACACCTTTCACCCCTGTATCTATACATCTACAGTGGCATGCTTCACACCTTTCACCCTGTATCTATATATCTACAGTACGGGCATGCTTCACACCTTTCACCCCTGTATCTATACATCTACAGTACAGTCATGCTTCACACCTTTCACCCCTGTATCTATATATCTACATTACGGGCATGCTTCACACCTTTCACCATTGTATCTATATATCTGCAGTACGGGCATGCTTTACACCTTTCACCCCTGTATCTATATATCTACAGTACGGGCATGCTTCACACCTTTCACCCCTGTATCTATATATCTACAGTATGGGCATGCTTCACACCTTTCACCCCTGTATCTATATATCTACAGTACGGGCATGCTTCACACCTTTCACCCCTGTATCTATATATCTACAGTACGGGCATGCTTCACACCTTTCACCCTGTATCTATATATCTACAGCACGGGCATGCTTCACACCTTTCACCCTGTATCTATATATCTACAGTACGGGCATGCTTCACACCTTTCACCCTGTATCTATATATCTACAGTACGGGCATGCTTCACACCTTTCACCCCTGTATCTATATATCTACAGTACGGGCATGCTTCACACCTTTCACCCCTGTATCTATATATCTACAGTACGGGCATGCTTCACACCTTTCACACCTGTATCTATATATCTACAGTACGGGCATGCTTCACACCTTTCACCCCTGTATCTATATATCTACAGTACGGGCATGCTTCACACCTTTCACCCTTGTATCTATATGTCTACAGTACGGCATGCTTCACACCTTTCACCCTGTATCTATATATCTACAGTACGGGCATGCTTCACACCATTCACCCCTGTATCTATATATCTACAGTATGGGCATGCTTCACACCTTTCACCCCTGTAGCTATATACCTACAGTATGGGCATGCTTTACACCTTTCACCCCTCTATCTATATATCTACAGTACGGGCATGCTTCACACCTTTCACCCCTGTAACTATATATCTACAGTATGGGCATGCTTCACACCTTTCACCCCTGTATCTATATATCTACAGTATGGGCATGCTTCACACCTTTCACCCCTGTAGCTATATACCTACAGTATGGGCATGCTTTACACCTTTCACCCCTGTATCTATATATCTACAGTACGGGCATGCTTCACACCTTTCACCCTGTATATATCTACAGTATGGGCAGGCTTCCCACCTTTCACCCCTGTATCTATATATCTACAGTACAGACATGCTTCACACCTTTCACACCTGTATCTATATATCTACAGTACGGGCATGCTTCACACCTTTCACCCCTGTATCTATATATCTACAGTACGGGCATGCTTCACACCTTTCACCCCTGTATCTATATATCTACAGTATGGGCATGCTTCACACCTTTCACCCCTGTATCTATATGTCTACAGTACAGGCATGCTTCACACCTTTCACCCCTGTAGCTATATATCTACAGTACAGGCATGCTTCACACCTTTCACCCCTGTATCTATATATCTACAGTACGGGCATGCTTCACACCTTTCACCCCTGTATCTATATATCTACAGTACGGGCATGCTTCACACCTTTCACCCTGTATCTATATATCTACAGTACGGGCATGCTTCACACCTTTCACCCCTGTATCTATATATCTACAGTACGGGCATGCTTCACACCTTTCACCCCTGTATCTATATATCTACAGTACGGGCATGCTTCACACCTTTCACCCCTGTATCTATATATTTACAGTACGGGCATGCTTCACACCTTTCACCCCCTGTATCTATATATCTACAGTACGGGCAGGCTTCCCACCTTTCACCCCTGTATCTATATATCTACAGTACGGACATGCTTCACACCTTTCACCCCTGTATCTATATATCTACAGTACGGGCAGGCTTCCCACCTTTCACCCCTGTATCTATATATCTACAGTACGGGCATGCTTCACACCTTTCACCCCTGTATCTATATATCTACAGTACGGGCATGCTTCACACCTTTCACCCCTGTATCTATATATTTACAGTACGGACATGCTTCACACCTTTCACCCCTGTATCTATATATATAAAGTACGGGCATGCTTCACACCTTTCACCCCTGTATCTATATGTCTACAGTACGGACAGGCTTCCCACCTTTCACCGCTGTATCTATATATCTACAGTACGGGCATGCTTCACACCTTTCACCCCTGTATCTATATATCTACAGTACGGGCATGCTTCACACCTTTCACCCCTGTATCTATATATTTACAGTATGGGCATGTTTCACACCTTTCACCCCCTGTATCTATATATCTACAGTACGGGCAGGCTTCCCACCTTTCACCCTTGTATCTATATATCTACAGTACGGGCATGCTTCGCACCTTTCACCCCTGTATCTATATATCTACAGTACGGGCATGCTTCACCCCTTTCACCCCTGTATCTATATATCTACAGTCAGGGCATGCTTCACACCTTTCACCCCTGTATCTATATATCTACAGTACGGGCATGCTTCACACCTTTCACCCCTGTATCTATATGTCTACAGTACGGGCATGCTTCACACCTTTCACCCCTGTATCTATATATCTATAGTACGGGCATGCTTCACACCTTTCACCCCTGTATCTATATATCTACAGTACAGGCATGCTTCACACCTTTCACCCCTGTATCTATATATCTATAGTACGGGCATGCTTCACACCCTTCACCTCTGTATCTATATATATATACAGTACGGGCATGCTTCACACCTTTCACCTATGTATCTATATATCTACAGTACGGGCATGCTTCACACCTTTCACCCTTGTATCTATATATCTACAGTACGGGAATGTTTCACACCTTTCACCTCTGTATCTATATATCTACAGTACGGGCATGCTTCACACCTTTCACACCTGTATCTATATATCTACAGTATGGGCATGCTTCACACCTTTCACACCTGTATCTATATATCTACAGTATGGGCATGCTTCACACCTTTCACCCCTGTATCTATATATATACAGTACGGGCATGCTTCACACCTTTCACCCCCTGTATCTATATATCTACAGTACGGGCATGCTTCACACCTTTCACCTCTGTATCTATATATCTACAGGATGGGCATGCTTCACACCTTTCACCCCTGTATTTATATATCAACAGTACGGGAATGCTTCACACCTTTCACCTCTGTATCTATATATCTACAGTACGGGCATGCTTCACACCTTTCACCCCTGTATCTATATATCAACAGTATGGGCATGCTTCACAACTTTCACCCCTGTATCTATATATCTACAGTACGGGCATGCTTCACACCTTTCACCCCTGTATCTATATATCTACAGTACGGGCATGCTTCACACCTTTCACCCCTGTATCTATATATCTACAGTACGGGCATGCTTCACACCTTTCACCCCTGTATTTATATATCTTTAGTACGGGCATGCTTCACACCTTTCACCCCTGTATCTATATATCTACAGTATGGGCATGCTTTACACCTTTCACCCCTGTATCTATATATCTACAGTATGGGCATGCTTCACACCTTTCACCCCTGTATCTATATATCTACAGTACGGGCATGCTTCACACCTTTCACCCCTGTATCTATATATCTACAGTACGGGCGTGCTTCACACCTTTCACCTCTGTATCTATATATCTACAGGATAGGCATGCTTCACACCTTTCACCCCTTTATCTATATGTCTACAGTACGGGCATGCTTCACACCTTTCACCCCTGTATCTATATATCTACAGTACGGGCATGCTTCACACCTTTCACCCCTGTATCTATATATCTACAGTACGGGCATGCTTCACACCTTTCACCCCTGTATCTATATATCTACAGTACGGGCATGCTTCACACCTTTCACTCCTGTATCTATATATCTACAGTACGGGCATGCTTCACACCTTTCACCCTTGTATCTATATATCTACAGTACGGGAATGTTTCACACCTTTCACCCCTGCATCTATATATCTACAGTACGGGCATGCTTCACACCTTTCACCTCTGTATCTATATATCTACAGTACAGGCATGCTTCACACCTTTCACCCCTGTATCTATATATTTACAGTACGGGCATGCTTCACACCTTTCACCCCCTGTATCTATATATCTACAGTACGGGCATGCATCACACCTTTCACCACGTATATATCTACGGTACGGGCATGCTTCACACCTTTCACCCCTGTATCTCTATATCTACAGTACGGGCAGGCTTCCCACCTTTCACCCCTGTATCTATATATCTACAGTACGGACATGCTTCACACCTTTCACCCCTGTATCTATATATATACAGTACGGGCATGCTTCACACCCTTCACCCCTGTATCTATATATCTACAGTACGGGCATGCTTCACACCTTATACCCCTGTATCTATATGTCTACAGTACGGGCATGCTTCACACTTTTCACCCCGTATATAGCTACAGTACAGGCATGCTTTACACCTTTCACCCCTGTATCTATATATCTACAGTACGGGCATGCTTCACACCTTTCACCCGTGTATCTATATATCTACCGTATGGGAATGCTTCACACCGTTCACCCCTGTATCTATATATCTACAGTACAGGCATGCTTCACACCTTTCACCCCTGTATCTATATGTCTACAGTACAGGCATGCTTCACACCTTTCACCCCTGTATCTATATATCTACAGTACGGGCATGCTTCACACCTTTCACCCCTGTATCTATATACCTACAGTATGGGCATGCTTTACACCTTTCACCCCTGTATCTATATATCTACAGTACAGGCATGCTTAACACCTTTCACCCCTGTATCTGTATATCTACAGTACAGGCATGCTTCACACCTTTCACCCCTGTATCTATATATCTACAGTACTGGCATGCTTCACACCTTTCACCCTTGTAACTATATATCTACAGTACGGGTATGCTTCACACCTTTCACCCCTGTATCTATATATCTACAGTACAGGCATGCTTCAAACCTTTCACCCCGTATCTATATATCTACAGTACTGGCATGCTTCACACCTTTCACCCCTGTATCTATATATTGACAGTACGGGCATGCTTCACACCTTTCACCCCTGTACCTATGTATCTACAGTATGGGCATGCTTCACACCTTTCACCCCTGTATCTATATATCTACAGTACGGGGATGCTTCACACCTTTCACCCCTGTATCTATATATCTACAGTATGGGCATGCTTCACACCTTTCACCTCTGTATCTATATATCTACAGTACGGGCATGCTTCTCACCTTTCACATTTGTATCTATATATCTACAGTACGGGCATGCTTCACACCTTTCACCCCGTATATATCTACAGTACGGGCATGCTTCACACCTTTCACCCCTGTATTTTTATATCTACAGTATGGGCATGCTTTACACCTTTCACCTCTGTATCTGTATATCTACAGGATGGGCATGCTTCACACCTTTCACCCCTGTATCTATATATCTACAGTACGGGCATGCTTCACACCTTTCACCCCTGTATATATGTATCTACAGTACAGGCATGCTTCACACCTTTCACCCCTGTATCTATATATCTACAGTACAGGCATGCTTCACAAGTTTCACCCCTGTAGCTATATATCTACAGTACGGGCATGCTTCACACCTTTCACCCCTGTATCTATATATCTACAGTACGGGCATGCTTCACACCTTTCACCCCTGTATCTATGTATCTACAGTACGGGCATGCTTCACAACTTTCACCCCTATATCTAGATATCTACAGTACGGGCATGCTTCACACCTTTCACCCCTGTATCTATATATATACAGTACGGGCATGCTTCACACCTTTCACCCCTGTATCTATATATCTACAGTACGGGCATGCTTCACACCTTACACCCCTGTATCTATGTATTTACAGTACGGGCATGCTTCACACCTTTCACCCTTATATCTAGATATCTACAGTACGGGCATGCTTCACACCTTTCACCCCTATATCTATATATCTACAGTACGGGCAGGCTTCCCACCTTTCACTCCTGTATCTATATATCTACAGTACGGACATGCTTCACACCTTTCACCCCTGTATCTATATATATACAGTACGGGCATGCTTCACACCTTTCACCCCTGTATCTATATGTCTACAGTACGGGCATGCTTAACACCTTTCACCCCTGTATCTATATATCTACAGTACGGGCATGCTTCACACCTTTCACCCCTGTATCTATATATCTACAGTACAGGCATGCTTCACACCTTTCACCCCTGTATCTATATGTCTACAGTACGGGCATGCTTCACACCTTTCACCCCTGTATCTATATATCTACAGCATGGGGATGCTTCACACCTTTCCCCCCTGTATCTATATATCTACAGTACTGGCATGCTTCACACCTTTCACCCCTGTATCTATATATCTACAGTACGAGCATGCTTCACACCTTTCACCCCGTATATATCTACAGTACGGGCATGCTTCACACCTTTCACCCCTGTATTTATATATCTACAGTATGGGCATGCTTCACACCTTTCACCTCTGTATCTATATATCTACAGGATGGGCATGCTTCACACCTTTCACCCCTGTATCTATATATCTACAGTACTGGCATGCTTCACACCTTTCACCCCTGTATCTATATATCTACAGTACGGGCATGTCTCACACCTTTCACCCCTGTATCTATATATCTACAGTACGGGCATGCTTCACACCTTTCACCCCTGTATCTATATATCTGCAGTACGGGCATGCTTCACACCTTTCACCCCTGTATCTATATATCTACAGTACGGGCATGCTTCACACCTTTCACCCCTGTATCTATATATCTACATTTCGGGCATGCTTCACACATTTCACCCCTGTATCTATATATCTACAGTACGGGCATGCTTCACACCTTTCACCCCTGTATCTATATATCTACAGTACGGGCATGCATCACACCTTTCACCCCGTATATATCTACGGTACGGGCATGCTTCACACCTTTCACCCCTGTATCTATATATCTACAGTACGGGCATGCTTCACACCTTTCACCCCTGTATCTATGTATCTACAGTACAGGCATGCTTCACACCTTTCACCCCTGTATCTATATATCTACAGTATGGGCATGCTTCACACCTTTCACCCCTGTATCTATATATCTACAGTACGGGCATGCTTCACACCTTTCACCCCTGTATCTATATATCTATAGTACGGGCATGCTTCACACCTTTCACCCCTGTATCTATATATCTATAGTACGGGCATGCTTCACACCTTTCACCCTTGTATCTATATATCTACAGTACGGGAATGCTTCACACCTTTCACCCCTGTATCTATATATCTACAGTACGGGCATGCTTCACACCTTTCACCTCTGTATCGATGTATTTACAGTACGGGCATGCTTCACACCTTTCACCTCTATATCTATATATCTACAGTACGGGCATGCTTCACACCTTTCACCGCCTGTGTCTATATATCTACAGTACGGGCAGGCTTCCCACCTTTCACCCCTTTTTCTATATATCTACAGTACTGGCATGCATGCTTCACACCTTTCACCCCTGTATCTATATATCTACAGTATGGGCATGCTTCACACCTTTCACCTCTGTATCTATATATCTACAGTACGGGCATGCTTCACACCTTTCACACCTGTATCTATATATCTACAGTACGGGCATGCTTCACAACTTTCACCCCGTATATATCTACAGTACGGGCATGCTTCACACCTTTCACCCCTGTATTTTTATATCTATAGTATGGGCATGCTTTACACCTTTCACCTCTGTATCTATATATCTACAGGATGGGCATGCTTCACACCTTTCACCCCTGTATCTATATATCTACAGTACGGGCATGCTTCACACCTTTCACCCCTGTATCTATGTATCTACAGTACAGGCATGCTTCACACTTTTCACCCCTGTATCTATATATCTACAGTACAGGCATGCTTCACAAGTTTCACCCCTGTAGCTATATATCTACAGTACGGGCATGCTTCACACATTTCACCCCTGTATCTATATATCTACAGTACAGGAATGCTTCACACCTTTCACCCCTGTATCTATATATCTACAGTACGGGCATGCTTCACACCTTTCACCCCTGTATCTATGTATCTACAGTACGGGCATGCTTCACACCTTTCACCCCTATATCTAGATAGCTACAGTACGGGCATGCTTCACACCTTTCACCCCTGTATCTATATATATATAGTACGGGCATGCTTCACACCGTTCACCCCTGTATCTATATATCTACAGTATGGGCATGCTTCACACCTTACACCCCTGTATCTATGTATTTACAGTACGGGCATGCTTCACACCTTTCACGCCTATATCTAGATATCTACAGTACGGGCATGCTTCACACCTTTCACCCCTGTATCTATATATCTACAGTATGGGCAGGCTTCCCACCTTTCACTCCTGTATCTATATATCTACAGTACGGACATGCTTCACACCTTTCACCCCTGTATCTATATATATACAGTACGGGCATGCTTCACACCTTTCACCCCTGTATCTATATGTCTACAGTACGGGCATGCTTCACACCTTTCACCCCTGTATCTATATATCTACAGTACGGGCATGCTTCACACCTTTCACCCCTGTATCTATATATCTACAGTACGGGCATGCTTCACACCTTTCACCCCTGTATCTATATATCTACAGTACAGGCATGCTTCACACCTTTCACCCCTGTATCTATATGTCTACAGTACGGGCATGCTTCACACCTTTCACCCCTGTATCTATATATCTACAGCATGGGGATGCTTCACACCTTTCCCCCCTGTATCTATATATCTACAGTACTGGCATGCTTCACACCTTTCACCCCTGTATCTATATATCTACAGTACGAGCATGCTTCACACCTTTCACCCCGTATATATCTACAGTATGGGCATGCTTCACACCTTTCACCCCTGTATTTATATATCTACAGTATGGGCATGCTTCACACCTTTCACCTCTGTATCTATATATCTACAGGATGGGCATGCTTCACACCTTTCACCCCTGTATCTATATATCTACAGTACTGGCATGCTTCACACCTTTCACCCCTGTATCTATATATCTACAGTACGGGCATGTCTCACACCTTTCACCCCTGTATCTATATATCTACAGTACGGGCATGCTTCACACCTTTCACCCCTGTATCTATATATCTACAGTACGGGCATGCTTCACACCTTTCACCCCTGTATCTATATATCTACAGTACGGGCATTCTTCACACCTTTCACCCCTGTATCTATATATCTACAGTACGGGCATGCATCACACCTTTCACCCCGTATATATCTACGGTACAGGCATGCTTCACACCTTTCACCCCTGTATTTATATATCTACAGTACGGGCATGCTTCACACCTTTCACCCCTGTATCTATGTATCTACAGTACAGGCATGCTTCACACTTTCACCCCTGTATCTATATATCTACAGTATGGGCATGCTTCACACCTTTCACCCCTGTATCTATATATCTACAGTACGGGCATGCTTCACACCTTTCACCCTTGTATCTATATATCTACAGTACGGGAATGCTTCACACCTTTCACCCCTGTATCTATATATCTACAGTACGGGCATGCTTCACACCTTTCACCTCTGTATCGATGTATTTACAGTACGGGCATGCTTCACACCTTTCACCTCTATATCTATATATCTACAGTACGGGCATGCTTCACACCTTTCACCGCCTGTATCTATATATCTACAGTACGGGCAGGCTTCCCACCTTTCACCCCTTTTTCTATATATCTACAGTACTGGCATGCATGCTTCACAACTTTCACCCCTGTATCTATATATCTACAGTACGAGCATGCTTTACACCTTTCACCCCGTATATATCTACAGTACGGGCATGCTTCACACCTTTCACCCCTGTATTTATATATCTACAGTATGGGCGTGCTTCACACCTTTCACCTCTGTATCTATATATCTACAGTACGGGCATGCTTCGCACCTTTCACCCCTGTATCTATATATCTACAGTACGGGCATGCTTCACACCCTTCACCCCTGTATCTATATAACTACAGTACGGGCCTGCTTCACACTTTTCACCCCGTATATAGCTACAGTACAGGCATGCTTCACACCTTTCACCCCTGTATCTATATATCTACAGTACGGGCATGCTTCATACCTTTCACCCCGTTATCTATATGTCTACAGTACGGGCATGCTTCACACCTTTCACCCCTGTATCTATATGTCTACAGTAGAGGCATGCTTCACACCTTTCACCCCTGTATCTATATATCTACAGTACGGGCATGCTTCACACCTTTCACCCCTGTATCTATATATCTACAGTACGGGCATGCTTCACACCTTTCACCCCTGTATCTATATGTCTACAGTACAGGCATGCTTCACACCTTCACCCCTGTATCTATATATATACAGTACGGGCATGCTTCGCACCTTTCACCCCTGTATCTATATATCTACAGTACGGGCATGCTTCACACCTTTCACCCCTGTATCTATATATTGACAGTACGGGCATGCTTCACACCTTTCACCCCTGTACCTATGTATCTACAGTATGGGCATGCTTCACACCTTTCACCCCTGTATCAATATATCTACAGTACGGGCATGCTACACACCTTTCACCCCTGTAGCTATATATCTACAGTACGGGCATGCTTCACAACTTTCACCCCTATATCTATATATCTACAGTACGAGCATTCTTCACACCTTTCACCCCTGTATCTATATATCTACAATACGGGCATGCTTCACACCTCTCACCCTGTATATATCTACAGTACAGGCATGCTTCACACCTTTCACCCCTGTATCTATATATCTATAGTACGGGCATGCTTCACACCTTTCACCCCTGTATCTATATATCTACAGTACGGGCATGCTTCACACCTTTCACCCCTGTATCTATGTATTTACAGTACGGGCATGCTTCACACCTTTCACCCCTGTATCTATGTATTTACAGTACGGGCATGCTTCACACCTTTCACCCCTGTATCTATGTATTTACAGTACGGGCATGCTTCACACCTTTCACCCCTGTATCTATATATCTACAGTACGGGCATGCTTCACACCTTTCACCCCTGTATCTATATATCTACAGTACGGGCATGCTTCACACCTTTCACCCCTGTATCTATATATCTACAGTACGGGCATGCTTCACACCTTTCACCCCTGTAGCTATATATCTACAGTACAGGCATGCTTCACACCTTTCACCCCTGTATCTATATATCTACAGTACAGGCATGCTTCACACCTTTCACGTCTGTATCTATATGTCTACAGTATGGGCATGCTTCACACCTTTCACCCCTGTATCTATATGTGTACAGTACGGGCATGCTTCACCCCTTTCACCCCTGTATCTATATATCTACAGTACGAGCATGCTTCACACCTTTCACCCCTGTACCTATATATCTACAGTACGGGCATGCTTAACACCTTTCACCCCTGTATCTGTATATCTACAGTACAGGCATGCTTCACACCTTTCACCCCTGTATCTATATATCTACAATACGGGCATGCTTCACACCTTTCACCCTTGTATCTATATATCTACAGTACGGGCATGCTTCACACCTCTCACCCCGTATATATCTACAGTACAGGCATGCTTCACATCTTTCAACCCTGTATCTATATATCTATAGTAAGGGCATGCTTCACACCTTTCACCCTTGTATCTATATATCTACAGTATGGGCATGCTTCACACCTTTCACCCCTGTATCTATGTATCTACAGTACGGGCATGCTTCACACCTTTCACCCCTGTATCTATATATCTACAGTACAGGCATGCTTCACACCTTTCACCCCTGTATCTATATATCTATAGTACGGGCATGTTTCACACCTTTCACCCCTGTATCTATATATTTACAGTACGGGCATGCTTCACACCTTTCACCCCTGTATCTATATATCTACAGTCCGGGCATGCTTCACACCTTTCACCCCTGTATCTATATACCTACAGTACGGGCATGCTTTACACCTTTCACCCCTGTATCTATATATCTACAGTACGGGCATGCTTCACACCTTTCACCCCTGTATCTATATATCTACAGTCAGGGCATGCTTCACACCTTTCACCCCTGTATCTATATATCTACAGTACGGGCATGCTTCACACCTTTCACCCCTGTATCTATATATCTACAGTACGGGCATGCTTCACACCTTTCACCCCTGTATCTATATATCTACAGTACAGGCATGCTTCACACCTTTCACCCCTGTATCTATATCTCTACATACTGGCATGCTTCACACCTTTCACTGCTGTATCTATATATCTACAGTACGGGCATGCTTCACACCTTTCACCTCTGTGTCTATATATCTACAGTACGGGCATGCTTCATAGCTACATGTATCTATGTATCTACAGTACGGGCATGCTTCACACCTTTCACCCCTGTATCTATATTTCTACAGTACGGGCATGCTTCACACCTTTCACCCCTGTATCTATATATCTACAGTACGGGCATGCTTCACACCTTTCACCCCTGTATCTATATATCTACAGTACGGGCATGCTTCACACCTTTCACCCCTGTATCTATATATCTACAGTACGGGCATGCTTCACACCTTTCACCCCTGTATCTATATATCTACAGTACGGGCATGCTTCACACCTTTCACCTCTGTATCTATATATCTACAGGATAGGCATGCTTCACACCTTTCACCCCTGTATCTATATATCTACAGTACGGGCATGCTTCACAACTTTCACCCCTGTATCTATATGTCTACAGTACGGGCATGCTTCACACCTTTCACCCCTGTATCTATACAGTACGGGCGTGCTTCACAACTTTCACCCCTGTATCTATATGTCTACAGTACAGGCATGCTTCACACCTTTCACCCCTGTATCTATATCTCTACATACTGGCATGCTTCACACCTTTCACCCCTGTATCTATATATCTACAGTACGGGCATGCTTCACACTTTTCACCCCTGTATCTATATTTCTACAGTACGGGCATGCTTCATAGCTACATGTATCTATGTATCTACAGTGCGGGCATGCTTCACACCTTTCACCCCCGTATCTATATATCTACATTACGGGCATGCTTCACACCTTTCACCCCTGTATCTATATATCTACATTACGGGCATGCTTCACACCTTTCACCCCTGTATCTATATATCTACAGTATGGGCATGCTTCACACCTTTCACCCCTATATCTATATATCTACAGTACGGGCATGCTTCACACCTTTCACCCCTGTATCTATATGTCTACAGTACGGGCATGCTTCACTCCTTTCACCCCTGTATCTATATATCTACAGTATGGGCATGCTTCACACCTTTCACCCCTGTATCTATATTTCTACAGTACGGGCATGCTTCACACCTTTCCCACATTTATCTATATATCTACAGTACAGGCATGCTTCACACCTGAACAACCCTATTATTTTCCTAGTTGTCCATGCTTCCATCTCACAAATTGTCTGTCAGCAATATGACTGTTTACAATCTCTTGACATTATTTATTTGTCCTGTCATATAATACTGTGCACTACTGCTCTAGTCTATTACTTCCCATGTCTAGATTAACCTGTGTAATTAAAATATACTTTTACAGTTAACTATTTGTTTGTTAGTCTGATGATATTCAAAAGCTGAACCTACATGATTGTACTGCACTTTATAAAACTGCTAACGAACAAATGACAAAATGGTTAAAGCAAAACATTTTTGAATTAGAAAGATCAGCAAAAAATGATGTAATGCAATGATGTTTTGTGTGTATGTGTGTTTTTATATATATATATATATATATATATATATATATATATATATATATAGATATAGATATAGATATAGATAGATATTTATATCATGAAATACACAAGCAGTGGAACAAATCTAAAATAATTGAAAAGGACAAAAAACAAAAATAATATTTTTTTGCATGGGCACAATCCCCCGTGCTCCTCGTACACAACTCTGAGATCGCACAGCAGTGGGGTAAGGGCAAATTCACAGAAAACAGCTGTCAGGCTAATAAACGAGTGAAAGTGAGCATTTGCCTTCTGAGTGTTCACTCTTAAAAATACCTTTTTTAGCCCTTCTGACCATATACATATTTTAATTATTACATAACTGGAGACAGAGGTTGTAAAATGTGGTAGATGAAACAGAACTACCAGCCCACTTGGCTTTTTCCAGGTATACTTCAGAAATATTTGCAGTATTTACAGTATTTTAAGTACCAGGTTCACAGTCCTTAGATGTAACTTCATCATATCGGTAGGCTCCGTCCTACACAGTCCTTCTTCTGGCAACAGGCTGGAAAGGTCAGATCTGCAGGCACAATATAGGCCTTCCTATCATCTTCAGTAAAAAGCTCTGTGCCCAGACTTCCATCAAACTATATCTACAGTAAGCCCTGAACGGACCATCAATCTTCAAGAACAACAAATATTTGGGCAAACTCCCTGCTCTATCTCATGCTGAACCCCTGACTCAGAATCCAGTTTCCTGAAATGGCTGTGTCAGACTGCAATCTTTTATATGGAGCTAGTCCCTGTCAATTTTCTAACTAGCACCTTCTATTGCCTAACTTTACTGCTGAAAGACACAAAGCAGTTTAAAGCCTATCCCATTTTTCAAAACACAAGATGTCAAAATTACCCCCCACTCCCACATTCCTGCAGAAAACCACTTGGTTTGGTCTCATACAGATGGACCATATGAACAAGACAACCCAACAACATTCCTATTAGCCATCCTGATGTATAAGCGACAATGCATTGGAAGGATTTAAGGGATAACGTTCAGTGTCAGAGCCATAACTAGGGTAGGATGAAGGCCCCAAGTATAAGTGCAGTACCTTCATTGATTTCAGAGGATTAATTAAAGAAAGCGGATGTTGCAGCATTATTAAGTGAATGTTACAACTTCTGTTATGCAGCTATATAGTAATTGTAATGGTAAAAGCAGTTTGCAACAGGTCAGTTCAGACATGAGGTAGTTTTTTTTTTTTTTTTTGCCCTCAACTCCTTCAGGTCAGGAAAGACTTTTTTTCTCGACTTATTTTTTATTTTTTTGTCTTCAACTTCAGGAAGGTCTTTTTTTGTTATTGTTGTCCTCAACTTCAGTTTGAAGGTGTACCTTGTCTAGAGAATATCCAGGGTGTCAGATGACCAAGTTATGGCTCTGCCCAATGGCATAGTTTTGCACAATGGCAGTGCTATTGTAATGGAACATGATCTGTCAGTTCGTTAAAATTTCTGCCTAGCAAATAACATTTCAGAGAATAGAAGGCCGACTTCACAACCAAGTATTCCTTTTTCAATGGATGAGTATTTATTCCCAGCATTGCTTAAATTTTAAATTATGTAGCACGCAGGCTGTGCCTCATCTTGAATATCTTGGGTTAATGCATCTTCCAAGCCTGCTTCTGATGTCTCCATGTACAGGGTAAATTCCTTAGTATAATCATGAGTTACTAGCACAGGATCAGAATATTATATTTTTTTTAACTTGTTAAATGCTCGGTCACTTCAGTGAGAGTTTTCATTTTGTGAGATCTATTGAAGGATATGCAATAGTTGTATAACTGGAAAAAAATTTGTGCAGTACTCGTCTAGTCTAAAGAAAGCTGTCACCTGTCTTCTAGTGGAGAGTATACTACAGTTTTATAGCCTCATTCTTCCACTTTCTGTAGCTGTTGTCTTACAATCCCTGTTCCTATAAGGCATACCAACTATTTGGATTCTATCGTGCCCTTTTTACTTGTCTTAACATCTACAATTAAGCATGTCTGACTTAGAGTCTTACATGGCTTGTACTGTTGGTATGAGACTCTCAGGCCTCTGAATGAATGACCACATCATGCAGGTGTGCAACATCTTCAGTGTTTTATCTGTCCGCCTCTGAGAGGTGGCTGGAGCTATGAATGACCACATCATGCAGGTGTGCAGCACCTTCAGTGTTTTATCTGTCCGCCTCTGAGAGGTGGCTGGAGCTATGAATGACCACATCATGCAGGTGTGCAGCACCTTCAGTGTTTTATCTGTCCACCTCTGAGAGGTGGCTGCAGCTATGAATGACCACATCATGCAGATGTGCAGCACCTTCAGTGTTTTATCTGTCCGCCTCTGAGAGGTGGCTGGAGCTCCACGTAGCCCTGATGGTAGCGCTGCATACTGATATAACCTTCAGGGGGTTTAATTTTTTTTTTTTTTCATTTAGCAGAGGGAACAATAGTATCTCTGCCAATACCCGTTTGTCAAGCCTTTTGATAACTTTCATAGGTTCTCCATCAGCTCATCAGGTCTGGACATGGGATTGCTGTCAAATTTTGAAATGATATTCAGTTTTCTCGAGTTGTTACAGAATCTGATGCTTCCATCAGGTTTATAAGCTACCACTTATGGGTTGCTCCATTCACTCAGTGACTTTTCTTTGACTCTTTGAACATCTTTTATTAATTGTTTCTGTGAGTGGTACTCTGTAAGCTCTCAGTTTAATGTTAACTCCAGGTGTTGTTACATTTCGGACGATACTGTTAGAAACTCACTTCGCTCCTGCTTTTGTACTTTTTGCAAGGAGTCCTCTGTAGAGATTCTCTGGTTTCTTCCGTATGAATTTCAACTTGCAGGCCTACCACTGAACTTTCTGCCTCTTTCCGTGGGTTTAGTACACTAAAAGTGTTATATTTTCTCTTTCCTGGTTTTCTAACCTTGTAGTTCAGTACATTTAACATTTCAGCCACCTATAAGGGGTCTTGCCGCTTAGCAATAAATTTGTTCTGCATGGAGGGTGGTATTAACTAATACCCAGCCCCCTTGGTTAAATTCTGTACGTTGCGAATTCCTATTGTTGCTGCATGTTTTGGCTCTTCTGCATCTGCTCCTTTACTACACACATAACTAGTTTTAGTACATCCTATAAACTAATTTAATGTTTTATTGCACTTTAAAATGGCATCTTCTCTTCTTCCCAAGACTCCTTAGCATTATCAAGGAGATCTTTGGGATGTCTGCCATACAAGAGTTCAAATGGGGTAAACCCAGCTAGTGAATAGACAACAGCTAATCCCAGGTTTATTCTCGTCTGTGCCAGTCACTTTTTCTAACATGAATTTCAGCATTTTATTAAATTTCTCTACTGAACCATCATGTTGAAAGGGATACACTGATATTTTTAGTTGCTTGACCTTACTGCATTGACACAGTTTAGTCCATTGACATAAAAGGTATGTCAAGGTGCGTAGTTATCTCTGTAGTGATACCCACTCTAGAGAACAGCAGTACCCAGCCCATAACTCTGGCAATAGCCTTAAAATTAGCCTTGCATAATGGTGCACTTCTGGAAATTTAGTAGCCTTTCAATTATTGTTAGCATGTGCTGATATCCAGTGTTAGATTTTACTAGTGACCCTAGAACATCCATAGTAAAGTGCCCAAGGGGCACGTCTGTAGTAGTCATTAGGATTAAGAGAGTCTTAAATCCAGGATGGGTTGTGCCTTTCTTACATTTGGGCCATGAACTTGCACATTTTCTATTTCTTTCATTGCATTTAGCCAGTAAAATATGACTAACACTTTGACCTTAGTTTGGTCCATCTCCATATGACCTTCTAGCATGCAAATATGGGCTAACATTATTTTTATATTTATACTTTTTGCCCTCACTCCTGCCATCCATCAAGGCTCCCAGTTAGACAAGGGCCCACTTAAGACCTGTTTGATGGCTTATCAATTAGGCAGCCAGGGAGGCTGCTTTTGTCCTTATTTGCATTCCTATAATATGGACATTTATTTAGCCTAACCCCTCCCCTGGGTGGGGGAGGAGCATGTAGACTGCTTCAGAGTAGGAGACAAAATGCCTTCCCCTACAGAATTCCATTCTCCCCATACATTTGCTCAAGGGAGGCTACCACCAATCAGTGGTTTGGGGCACCATAAACATGATCCCAGGTCATGAGGCTGCCATCTTTCTACAAAGACTTGATATAGTCCAGGACTGGTTTCTCTCCCTCCCCAGATATGCATGCTTATCCTCCTTGCCAGGAAATCTGGACAAAGCCTGAGATAATGGGGGATAAAGGCCCAAAAAATAGGGACACATTTTAAATATTGTTCTTATTAACTTAGAAAGTCGCTAGAATAAAAAAGATTTGTGTTAGTATTCATTTCCTGAAGGATATGAAGTCTGAAACTCATATGCATGCCATTATTTCATAACTTAAATAATTAGATCATCCTAGTGATTTGTCAAAAAAAAAGCAATTTTATGAGGAAAAGACCAAAATATGAGGCAAAAAATCTGTATAGTTGAGAGGTATGAGCTCCATCAATCTCCTGAATCAGTAACTGAACTCAGGTCACCTGGGCCATAGTTGAGGCTTTATTATCCCATGCCACCAGAGCTGAAGGCTACGGAAACAGCTTCATTACTACATATATATATATATATATATATATATATATATATATATATATATATATAACTATTCATTAGACCTATAAGGCTCCTTATTGTAATTTCAAGACTTGTAAGTGTGACCCCCGCCCCCACCAAAAATGTGAAAAAAGTCTGAAAATACATGAAAACAGCAAAGGTTGAACATTGGTGTTCTCCTTTAAAGTTGTTTTTGCAGTAGGGAAGCCCACCCTTGCACCCCTGATGTTGGGAGCACAACCCCCTCTACACACACACAAACTTGTATATACCATATCAGATATCATCAAATCTAACAGAAAAGGGAATATTCTGAGAAATGGCAATCTCAGACTTAATATGTAAGTTGTTTGTTTGTTTGTGTCTTTCGGCTTTTCCTGGTTAGGGGTCGCCACAGCGGAACTCTGGTCCACTAATGACTGGCAGTAGGTTTTTACGTACTGGCTTGCTGGGCCTAATGCACAACCTTCAACGAAGGAACGCCCATTCACGCATGTTGCTACACAGAAGATGCTCTCACTGAGAATCGAATGGGCAACGTCTAACTGCGAGGCGACAACGCTACCGCAGCACCACCACTGCAGTATTACTTAATATGTAAGTTGTATTTTCAGTAATTCAGTCTCACTGTTCCAGACTCTCACTAATTTGTATCTGAATTGCAAACTGTTACCACCCTATAAGATTTTGACACTAGCAACTGATGTAGAATTTTCTTTCTTTCTTTACTTACTATATGCAAGAGATCATATTTAACTCAAAATAGGGGTAACAAGTAATGAGGTTTATCTTGTTTACTATTTTTCCTTATCATCTTGGTTATTGCCTCTCTCAGTCAAGGCAAAGTATCATCTTCCCATTGAGCTTTTTAAACTTTATAAAACTGACTTTTTAAACTTTATGTGCCTTAATTTTAAGTCTGCTAATTCATGGTTACTCTTCTACAGGACCCTGTCTTGAGGTAGAAGGTATAGTGTATTCCACCCTCCCCCAAAAAACACTCAACAGTGAAGTTTTTCAATGTCTTTCCTACAAAGGCTAGAAATCTCTTTCTGCTTTAACTTTTTCACTCTCTGTAAAAGCTTCCTGAAAGATCCCTTTTCCTTAGCTTTCTGTTCACTTTTGACAGAAGTGGGTTAAGAGCTTGGCATTTTTTCAGTGGCGGCAGGTGACTTCAAATCAAAGGGGGGCTGCAGGAGATAGCCGAATGGGTGGGGTCAATGGGAAGGGGTGCGGACAACTAGAAAGGGGTGGAGCTATGCTCAAAACCACAAAAACTAAACTTTAATTAAATATGCTGCCCTGGGTGCTAAACCCTCATTATGAGAGTCCAATCAAGACAAATGAAGTGTAAAAGAATAAAAATATTTCAATGCATTGGCTGCTTGACAGCTTACTTAATATCTAGATGGAAACAAAAAGGTTGTGAGGCATGAAAAAATAAATTACTTTTTAAATATATTACTGGAATGCCAGTCAAAATCAAGTATAAGAAAAACAAGCAGCACTCAGCTCAAACCGCTTCTCCTTGCACTGCATTATAATTTATATTCAGCTTTATTAAAGTACCAAGTAACATGCTGAAAGTAACAATCTCTGTGATACCCCCACTTGTAAAAATGTTTATCCAAAAAAGACCTGCTGCCTGACAACCATCTACTTGTTTCATGGGGAAAACATGATCAAGGTAAAAAATGAGAGGCAAACAAGCTCAAGATACATTGCTTAAAGGATTACTGTACAGGTTATGGACCACACATGAATGACATTCTGTTTAGTTTACGGGTAAAGCCCTCAGAGATCATTGGAAGTCTCCAACAAGTGTAATGAGCTTCTTAAAATAATGTAATCCTGTCCTTTATTACAAATACTGTCATATGCATTTCAATACCCAATGCTTATACATTATCTAGTTAAGTATTTTCTGCATGGCAACAACAGAAAGGTTTCAATGTTGGCACTTCTTTAACAGTATGCTTATTAAAGCTTACTTGCATGTTATGATCTCAGACAAGCTTACCTGATGGTCATTAAAGCATTGCTACTTAAAACACAGAGCAACAGGCACTTTCTGAGTAATAAGCATAAATCAACTGTACAAAAATATGACAGAAACCAGACCATTCTGCAAAATCAAGAACAGATGAAAAGCCACTGTAGTACTTGTGTCTACCTTAGATGGGGGGATACCCTGCACATTTACACTGCATGGGGGGATACCCTGCACATTTACACTGCACAACTTATCCTTGCCTTGCTTGGACACATCCAGAGTCACTACATGGGGGAGTGGGGTGCAACAAGTATGTCACAATTTGAAATGTCTCTGGCTGACTGATGGCCCCGACACATTTGTCATACCTCACCATCAGAGCAAAGCCATACATAGAAGTGGGACAAAGGCCCAAAATAAGGACAATTTTTAAATATTGCTCTTATAAACTTAGAAAGATAATAGAATAGTAGGTCTTGTATTAGCATGAATTTTCTGAAGGATATGAAATCTGAAACTCAAATGTCTGTCATTATTTTCTAACTTCAGTCTTTAATGATTTACCACTAATTTGCCAAAAAAACAATTTTATGAAAAATGGACCAAAAATATGATGCAAAAATATAAAATAGCCACACAATACAGCTGGGAACCTGTCAAAAAAGGGACATTTTTTAATAATAGTAGTGCTAACTTGAGCAGCTGACAAAATAAAAGAATCTACATGCACTTCTGAAATAAAAGTAATCTATAACTCTGATTATTACAGTTATTTCTAAATTGTAAACCCTCCATCTTTTCTTCCAAAATTGCTATTTTGCGGAGGGATTATTAGGGGAAGAGCAACATTTTGAGCCAAATTCGGGGACAGTTGAGAGGCTTGGCTATGCCTAGTTCTGTAAAGCAATTTATTTGTATGTACCTCTCAACCTGTTAATGCAATAAATCTGGACAAGGCCTAATATATTGGGGTAACATAAACAGTACTAAAAATTGCTCTTGTATAAACTGAGACAGTTGATAGAACAAGTCTTACTTCAGCATGCATTTTTTGAAGGTTATGAAGTCTGAAACTCAGTGTCATTAGTGACTTAATTCCTAAATGATTTTCCAGAAAACCACAAATATTATGAGGAACAAACCAAAAATGAGAAGCAAAAATCTATTCATTCTGTGAAAATCTGGACAGTTGGGAGGTATAGTTCAGCTGGGGCTGTCTTTGAGTTTGCTGCCCTTCCACCTCACAAAATCATGGTCGAATGGTGCCCTCCCCCCTGCAGCCACTCCAATGATCCATTACTTGGCTATATCACTCCATTTACCAGAAACACTAAAGTGCATACTGCTTTACTTCTATGATGATCTGGATTTCATTTGAAAGTTTTATTTTGCATTTTACAGCACAAACACTAAGACATCTGCTAAACAAAGCAACACAGTCTCACAATGAAAACAGGCTTAGCATTAAAAACTTCTCTGCCCTTGAAACGTACATCCAATGAAACAGCATTGAAACCCACATTCAAAGAAAATACATTTTGCCAGTGGCAGATAAAGATTAACTTTGGGCTGTTTTCAAATCATAGGCCCCTTGCACATGAAACATACATGTGCTCTTTGATACACCTTCCTGAGTCTACTAAATCATATTCCTTGTACAATACAGTACATTTGTTAGACGGCATTTTAAATTTATTGTTTTGAACATCTTTCCAGTAAACAATGAAACAAAATGCATGCACCAATGACAAAACTACCCAATTCAGAACATTTCCATCATAAAAGTCTACTCAACCTTCTACAGTCCACCAGTATCAGTAAATATGCACAATCTCTGAAGTAGTAAAAGTCATCTAAATAATTCTACATTAAAGAAATCTGTAATAATGAAGAGGTTGCTGCTAGCAAACAACTTTATATGTCACTGTTTATTCATCTACAAATAAAGTGCCTGTTGCCCTTGAGGAATAAATTGCCTATGTTGCATGCATTAAAAAAAAAAAACTAGTAATATTGCAATAGGGACTGTATGACAAACTGATAACAGGTTCATAGTTACTACTCTAGGTATCTTTGCCAAAAATCAACAAATCTTTGCCAAAAAGACTGCAGCATCCACCCACTTTACAACACAGTACAGTATCAGCAATGCATCTATCTACTGTGGGAGTAGAACCCACAGCCTTCTGCATCAAAAGCAAGTGTACTACCTGTTGTGCTATTAATGCAAGCAGACTCAGAAAAAGCAGCACTAAAGTTTTGTTCCCCTGCAGCTCTCAGCTCCTTGTAAAATCTACTCGACACAAAGTTGTATCTTTGAACTTTGCAGCACAAGAAATCTGGAAAAAGCCAAAATTTATTGGGGGGGGGGGGGAGACAACCAGAGACACATTTTAAACATTGCTTGTATAATGTTGGAAATTTGCTAGAATAAAATGCTGTGTTACCACCATACATTTCACTGCCACATCTTTAACCCAGGGGACCCTGTGCAAAACAGTCAGAGAAACATACCACTATGCCAAATCCGCTGTTTTGTAAAAGAGAGGAAGATACACTTAAATGGCTACCATTTAGTGAATTCAGTTCTCAGCATAGCGGTCAACCTCTTGGCACAAAACACATGAACAAAGCCAATAACGGGGGGGAATACAGCCCCCAAACATTCAGTGAATTCAGTTCTCACTATAGCTCTCAACCTCTTAGCAAAAAACATGTGGACAAAGCCAGTAATGGGGAGGGAATACAGCCCCCAAACATTCAATGAATACAGTTCTCACCATAGACAACTCTCAACCTTAGCACAAATACCTGGACAAAGCCAATAATGGGGAAATACAGTCCCAAAAATAGGGACACATTTCAAATATCCATGTTATAAACTTAGACAACTGCAAGAACAATTTTGTGTTAGCATGTACTTTCTGAAGAATATGAAGTCTGAAATTCAAATGTCTATTATTTTTAAACTTTTAACCAGGAAACTAGTCTGACTTGGAACAAAAGACAATTTTCAGCAGAGCAGAGAGAAATGCCAATCACATCTTTGCAAGATGAGAGAACATGCAGACACCACACAGAAGACACCACAGCCAAGAATCAAACCAGAGAACCTGTAGCTGTTAGGCAACAATGCTACCAGTGCACCACTACACTACAGACTTTGCAAGGAAAAATGTAGATACAGAAACCACAGATTTTATGAGGAACAGAACAAATATGAGGCAAAAATCTGCAAGTTTTTTTTTAGAAATGGTGGTGGATAGGGAATTCAGGTCCTTGCCACCTGCATCCAAGGTACAGGGTTCAAGCCTGAGTATCTCTATCCACCACCATTTGCTCTCTCTAGCCACCAGTATATAGTAACTGGGGCATTACACACACACACACACACACACACACACACCTAAATCCTCCAGCCAGCGACCAAGTAGCAAAACGACCTGAAGCAACACACACACACTCACTTACCTGATGTATGTCTGACCAAGCAGCAAAACCACCCGAGCAATCCAGCAACCTGAAGCAGCAAAATCCAGCCAGCGACCAAAACCTGCTACACCTACCTCTTGAATGAGCCCGCGCAATGAAAGTCCCACAAGAGCAGCTCACCTCTCTCAGTCCTGATTGGATCTGCCTGCAGCCGAAGCAGTCCGGACCTCCTCTTCTGTGCGGTCGTCCCCGCACTGATTCCTGGGTGTATTTGCAGCAATGATTGCTGGGTACCTGTCTTTCTCTATCTGGACTGTAGTCTAGACTCGTGGTTTTTTTTTTTTCTGTTTGTTTTTTAGTTTTACAGATTTTTCTTTTTTTTTTCTAGGTGGGAGGGCTGCAGTCCGGCAGTCCGATACCACGAGCCGCCCCTGCATTTTTTACTTGTCTCACTTGATTGATCACCACTGTTTCATTGCTCAGAGAGATGTTACTTAAATGCCCTTCTTTTGTTCTCTCTATTTCTAACCCTTCTAATAAATTTCTGCACACTTCTTCTTTGTGAAGATTTTTATTTCAGTTTTCTGTTAGTTCACCTTCGGTGCATATGCAGACATCTCACACAGTACTGGGTTTCTGTTCTGGTAATACACAAGATCTTCTTACCATCTAACCACAATCAGATTCTAGTCCCCCTTGTTAGCTTTTATGCTAAGTCTCCTCCTGGTTTGATTCTGGATATTTGTAAAAGTTTCAGTGTCATGCCCCCCTTCCCATTTTTATACTGGGTGGATGAATTACACTGTTCCTTTATGTCATTCCTGTTAGGTGTAGTGGCCTGCCACACAGTGTCTATGGGTGCTTTGTCCACACAGATTTTTCACAATGCCTTCTGACTTTTGACTAATGTGTCTAAGGTAGTAAGGAAATAATTTTACATTGCTCAATTTATAAGCAAGGGTATGACTTTTAGGTCCAAGATAGTCATTTTTCACTGTATTCGGCTCTCATCAAGTCCATCATTGAGTACAGTGCCCCTTATTTATGTACCTGACCAGGCACATGCAGCAACTGGAAAGTCCACAGAGGTTCTTCACAAAAAGAATACATGGCATTAACAACATGCCCTTTGTGGAATGCCTCAAAGCCCTATCCCTATACTCTGTCTCCTATATGTTGTTGACATGCAATCTGTGTCTACATACAAGGAATCCCTGTATTCCACCCTTATGGACCTGTTGCATATCCACAAAACAAACAGCATTGGAACTCCCAGTCCAGGGACTTAAACCTTGCTTGTAACATACATTGGACATGTTGGAGGGACAGGTATTTGCCTCAGATAATAAGCCTTCTCTAGGACAGACTTCCCATCCATGTGAAGCAGAGTTCTTCCTTGAGCCTATTCAAGTGTAACCTGGACCAGTGCATGGGAAACTGGAAATTCACCCTCGGTCTCACACTTGTGTCTCTAATAGACAGAGGCAGCCTGTAAATACTTGACCACCCATGTCCTAGTTTACACATTCTCCTTAAAATAACCTCTAAGGCACAAAAGGCTTAAGTGAACTGCTTGTACAATGTAGTTATGTGCTACCGTCTCCAAGGTGGAAAGACTGTTGGACTGTTGTCCTATGTGACTTGTTAATTTGTTGTAAGTACTTTTGAACTGCATTGTAACATCAACTGGAGCCATAAAGCAAAGTTTACAGTAAATGAGAACTGCATGTCTTATTTTGGTTTCCCACACTCTCTTCTTTGATTTGTAAAATAAATGCAATCTTAACCTTAAGAACAGGCTACAGAGACAGTTTTACTGCTAATACCAGTCTATTTTTGGTTTCCCTATTGAAATGTTGTCACTCAAAATGCCGAATGACGACAAGCAAAAAAAAAAAAAAAAAAGAAACACATGAAAAGAGGACTCTTGAAAATCGCTCTTCTGCTTTAAACTTCTTTTTGTGGGGGTAAGCACCCTTCCATGCTCTTATAGTAGCAATATACATGGTGTCTGTGATAGTATTAGAAATAATTGGAAAATACTTACTTCAGATGAGAAGTTGTCTACTATTGCAGGGGCTACACCGCAATAGGATTAAAAACAAGGGAGAAGGCCATGTGGTTCTTGCAAGGCATGTAATTATATAAGCTCTGTGACTACATTCACCCATCCCTGTACAGGTAGAACTTATAATTTTATATAACATATTTTTACATAATGAATGCAAACTGTAGATCCATGAACATGTCAGTTCTGCAGTAGTTATTACTTAGGCAAACCAACTGCATGCTAAAAACTAGGATTTTGGATACTTTATCAGCTATTAGGCTCAGAAATGAACATAATGCACTTTACAGACACATTCTAGCTGCTTCAGGACATGCATTTAAATTTCAGGTTATTAGCCTCATACCTCAAGGAAACAGAGGGGGCGACACTGTTAACAGAACAGAATGTGAAGAGGCTAAATGTATTATAGAACTGACAGCACATAGACAGCCTGGTCTCAATGAAGTCATTCCTATTAACCCAGTCTTAAAGAAAAGGCGGGTTCAATACTGAACACTAATTGGTTAATTATAGTTTAAAATGCTTTTTGTTTGTATCTTCATTTGTCTGAAGGAGGGTAGTAACCCAAAAACGCTTACAATACAGTGTATGGATTTTATTTTGTTTTTTACCTGCCATCGTATTTATCTGAAGAATAAATAATTTCCATATTATTTGGTAACTGCTTTTTTCTCTCTGGATTTGTGCTTTGTGTGAGCAGTTTACCTTGGTGGAGGACCTCCTGTTTGTATTTTCAGTATCTATATGGATGTGTATGCATGCAGTTCATTAGTGTCATTAATTACTCATCTAATCAACAGCTTGATGAGGTTGTGATCGTTTTCCAGCAATGGTTGATGGTTTAGTTGTATGAGACAAGATATACTTCTGGCACAACATTCTTAAAATGGTTTGTGCTGCATATGTCTTCACAGTTTTAATACTTGCATTGAGAAAGAGCATTTTGCTTGAAAGCTTTGTTTTTTAATAAATTTGGGGGATTTCTAACTATATTTGATTCTGTGTAGTTTGTTGTGCTTCATTCTTTGGGATTATGTTTTCATAGTCATGTTAAAGATGGCTTAGAACAAACAGGAGTGCAGTGTTGCTTTTGGATTACTTACTGATTTGCTGCTCCATTAATAATTTTGATGTTGATTTGCAATTTATTTGAGCCAATGGGAAGTGTTTTTGTTTGTATTTAATATTGTCATTCATAGTGTATGTGTAGATAACAATAACACACACACACACACACGACTTACATTTTGCCATTTGTTTCTTTGGTTCAGATGGGAATCATTATTTTTTTTTTCATTTTTATTTAGTTGAGTGCTACAAGGTGAGAGCAGTGTTTGCGTGTGAGGCTGCCCAATATTGGGATGAGGAAGTTTGTCTTTTCCCCAACTGTTCTGCAATGTCATAGTTACCATATGTATTTTATTGGGAGTGTGGGGGATGCAGACCTCCATGTGGTGGGGCTTGCCCCTGAAAAACACTTTTTTCTGCGTTTTCTGTTGTTTTCAGTAATACAGTCCACTGATTTTTGTTCAGTTGAATGTATCTGTGATGCATTTTTATAACAGTAGACATAGTTTATACACACACACAAACACACAGATATATGCATGCATTCATATACATACATGTGTCTACACACACACACATACACACACACACACACATATATATATATATATATATATATATATATATATTAATTTTCAACAGATTACTGCTGTGGTATTACATCAAAAGATGGTTTCATCAAGTGTAGGGTTTGCTGAATTAAGTAATGACAAAATATTAGTGTTGTCTATGGGATGTGCCTTTTATTAATGTAAGTGGTTGTATGTCTTACTGCTGCAATGTTTTCATACACTGAATGTCTCTGTGTTGGGGTGGAAGTATGTGTATGATTGTTTTTGGGTCAGTGTTAGAATAAGGTCTAGCTAAAGAGAGAGTTTCCTTGTGGTGCGTGTATGTATGTATGTAGTGTATGGATAGTGTCCAAGTGTCTTGTGTAGTGGTGCTTTTAGGGAAAGGGGTGTTTGTAAGGTAATGGGCAGTGTTGGGGTTGGGGCAGTGGTAGGGTTAGTGTTAGCACAAATGAGTGAAGGGGTAGTAAAGGCATATGCATCCATACATTTAAACTTGGGAAGTTCTTGGATTGTTGCCTTACTGACTTAATTCATGATGACATTAACTAATTAGGAATTGTCCAAGATATGCGGTCTATGTACAAGAGTCATTCATTTACATTTGCAGTTTTTAGTTCCACTTGAAAGGTAAAAGGAAATACAAACAGGAGAAATTTAATTAGATCATAGGAAACCATTTGATAATCTTAAGCACAATAGATTTATAATGAAACTGAAGCTAATGAAAATTAACGCTTGCTTTGTCAAATGGATATCTAACTGGCCTGTAAGTAGGAAATGGATATCTAACTGGCCTGTAAGTAGGAAATGGAAGGTAAAGCTGAATAACAAAATATGAACATAAGTGTCAATGAAGTATGAAGTGTCACAAGGGTCAGTCAATATTAGGGCCACCAATGTTTTCTGCATTTGTTCCCTAGCATGGGGAGGTTTCCCCCAGAAAAATTTGGTTAAGAGCCATCTGGGGAGGCAGTCATCATGTATCCAGACATTGGGAAGTTTGTGTTCCTGCCAGTAACATGGCAATATCCCCATTTGAGAAGACAAGTTACTTGCATCATCTTGAGGACTCACAGTGCCCACCCCCTGCAAGTATGCACGCCCATGCACTCGCTAATAAGGTTTACTACCAAGTGAAGTCTTGGAGAGTCATAAGTTTATCCCCAGGATGCCTTTTTTACCAGAATAATTGTGGCTGTATGCATTCTGCTGTGCCTCACCCTCTCCCCCAAGATGGTCCCATCTATCCATGCATGCGTCATTAAGCACCTGCAACACTAATCAAATTTGGGTTCCTTGTGCCATAATCAGGGCTTTATACCTCTATGTGACTAGTGATTGATCTATATATATATTCTGTGTATATTCCACCAGAGTATGTGCACCAGAATAAATAATATTATTCAAGCACGCAAGTAACCTCCAAAGAATATTTTATAAATCTGTAGAAAGGATTCTTAGTGTTGTCAAAATGGCCAAAAATAAATGGTATTCCTGTAACCGTTAAGTAAAATCAAATACTGTTCAGCAAAACAGTATACTGGAAAAATTGCCATCTAGGCAAAGAGATAGATTATTAAGGAAGTGCAGGTGCTGTAAATACCTAGGCATCATAGTGGGCAAAAAGTTAACCTTCACAGTACATGTAGATGCTGGACACAAGAGGGCAAGTCTGTCATATTACATGGAGATTTTTAAGAATGAGGGATATAAGGCTCTTATGAGCCATCTTTAAACATTGTATAATGTAATCCTATTTGATTTGCAATGGAACAGAACTTATAAAATGATGCAGAAAATATAAAGATGCTTTCACTAAGATTCCATGCGTAAGTTTAAGAAAACTTGTCAGGATGCTCAGAACTTGGGAATCTGTTACTTATGAGATATGAAGAACATTTCTTTGCTCTTGGTATCTAATGCAGACTTTCACCACTGGAAGACAAAAGTCCAAGAAGTTTGTATATTTCTTGTAGGAAGACCATTATTTATTCTATCTGTTAAAGCCCTCTCACTTAAATAACCTACAGAGGAAGATGATTTTCTTTTTTGGTTAGGAAAATTTTTATTTGTTAATAAGTCTGAACAAAATGTCCATGTGGAGAGCAGAGATCCCATTTTCGGACTGATATGAACTTAGTATTTGGGAAGATTATTGCTTTTTACGTAGAGTGAAGACACAGCAGAGCTATGATTAAAAAATGTATTTTACACACACACACACACACACACACACACCTGGAAAAATAAACAGCACTAAAACCAGCTGGATAGGAAAACGTCTTCCTTTATTTGTAGCAAAACACCAAATGTGATAAACTGCAGACCAGATTTTGCTCACAAGGAGCTTTTTCAATGTTAACTGATCCTTTAATACCATGTGATTTGTATGCAAAGATAAACACGTGAACAAGTTATACGACCATCTAAAAATACAAATCAAAATTACATCAAAATAATGAATAAATACAGCAACCATCACCAAATTAAATAGACTAAAATGATTAATCTGTATACAATATCAAATAGGCAGTTGGTAGCTTATTATGTAATACAGCTGATCGCCTGACCGAATTGTTATGAGAACTCTTGCAATTCAAGTTTGTTTAGCCATTTTAAAGACACATTCCCCATTTTCCAAACAAAGCAAACTGTTTAAGATATAATCCAACTTTTTACTTATACCATGTGTTACAGTTACCCCCCCATTCACAAAACCAGTAGTTTTGCATGTACAGCAAACAACATGGGTTGTGAGACCTCAATAACCTATCCTTTCCAATAGCCAAGCCAGGCCTATGGGATTCTCTGTATTAAAATAGTTGGAGGAGTAATGTACGGTAGCGCAATTTTGTGTTGTCATTTTGTTGCTTATTTAGCCATTGTAATGGGACATGGTCATTTACCAAGTTGAAGAGCCCATGTAACAAATACTGTTGCAATGACTCAAATGCCCACTTTACAGCTAAATGCACACTATACCTATGGCTGAGTATTTTTCTCAGCATTGTTTAATTTTCAGTTGATGTAACACAAAAGTTACTCCTCTTCCTGAATATATTGGAAAAACACAGCTCCCAAATGTACCACTGATGCATCTATAATAAGAGTAAACTCAAAAGTTGAGTCATTAAAAGTAGCTCAGAACATAATCATCTTTATAGCCTTTATAAACAAAGACAGTGACAATCACAGAGGTCACTATGTCTTTTATCTCTTAAAAATATTTCCTGCTTTCATACTTTTGACAAGAGTTCCTATAACTGGATTTCAGATAGAGATTCTTTGGTCTCTTTGTATGAACTTCAGCATACAAGCTCACCACATTACTTTCTACTTCTTTCTATAGCTTCAGTGCATTAATGCGATCAATTCATTATATAGTTCTTTTTCCTGGATGTCTAACCTTGTATTTCACTGTATTTATTCTTTCAGTCACCTTAAATGAGTCTTGACACATAGCCACAAAATTGTTTTCTGTGGCGGACACTTACACTAATACCTGATCTCTTGGTTTAAATTCTCTAATTTGTCCATGCATATCATAACCTTGTTCTTACATCTCCTGGACTTTCTGCATGTGCTCCTTTACTATTGGCATGATAAGCTTTTGTTCTATCAGACTTTTAAATGGTATTGTCTCTTCTTCTTCCCAAGTGTCCTTAGCAATGTATAGCAATCCTCTGGGATGCCTGCTGTACAAAAGATGAAATGGAATAAACTGAGTTGGAGCTTAGTGGCACCTCTCTTATTGTAAACAGTAAGTATGGTAACAGTAAGTCTCAGTTTTAATCATCTGTGTCACTCGTTTTCCTTATTAACTGGTTTCAGGGTTTTAGTTAACTTGTCTGTTATACTATCTGTCTGTGGATAGTAAACTGATGTTTTCAACTTTTGACCTAAAACATTGACATATCTGATACAGTACCTGCAGTACTTCTGAGATAAAGGGAGTGCCTGGGTCAAAAAAAGTACCCCCCTGGGTACACCTAGTCTGGAGAATAGCAGTACTAGTTCTCTGATAATAGCCTTAGCATTAGTATTACATAATGGCACTCTTTCTGGAAATGTTGTAACATAGTCTAGTATTACTAGTATATGCTGTTACCCATTGATATTTTACAAGTGGCTCTTCAATGTCCCTAACAATATGTTCAAATGTCAGCTGTATAACAGGCACTGGGATCAATGGACATGAATACTGGATGGAGTGCAATTTTTTGACATTTTGGACAAGCAGCATAGAAATTCTCTGTCTCATTATGCCTGATCAATAAAATCTGGTTCGTATGCTTGTATGTGTGTGTGTTTTATTTTTTAGTAGTAGGTGCTAATATGACCTTAGACCTAGCTTTATTACTAGTATCCTATAAAGTTTTGACACTAGCAATAGTTGTTGAATTTCCTCCCTACCATTATGAATTCTCCATAAGAGGTCATTTCTGAAATCAAAATAAGAGGAAGAATTAATGGGGACGTCCTGTCTTGAGACCTCACCTTTACTTTAACTTTCTGTTCCCCTTGGATAGAAATAGGTTTTAGAACTCTGCATTTTCTTATTTACCTTACTTTTAATCCATACTACAGTTTCCTTGCTTTATTTCGTCTAGTTTTATTTCCGTGCTAATACTGCCTGTAAGTCTCCGTGCAGACTTTTGTCTTATACTGATTTTACTGTCATGTGTACTGCATTTCTAGTCCTCACATCTCTTACAGTATTTGTACTGATTTTTTACATCAGAATATTCTACCAGTTCACTTATTCCTAAACAAATACCTCTTATTATTTTTTTACTTATTCTATTTGCATTTATTTTCCAGGGTAGAGCACTGATCTCCAAGGATCTCTTTCGGACTCAGCCTGGGAGCAGTGTCTAGTTAAGTGTCTTGCTCACAGTCACACAGTTAGGCAGTGGAGGTTGAGGGAATCAAACCTTGCACCACTGGACTACAAGAAACAGCTTGTTAACAGCTCCTTAATCCATATTTCTGTTATTCTATCATTGGGGCAGGATCCTTTTTAAGGTCTAATCACAATCAGATTCTACCCCATTTTGTGGCTTCTGTGCCAACTCCCTTCTCCGGGTTTTGGTTCTGGACCTCTGTGATTGTCACTGTCTTTGTTTCCCCACTTATATGCTGGATGAGCTACCAAGTTCTTGCTTTTCCTCTTTCTCATTAAAGTATCACCTTGTTTAATGACTTCCCCTCATCTAACCTTTTTGTATAGTGCTTTATAATGGGGAAAATATTTTTCTAGTATGACATCAACTCTGCAGTCACAGATACAGGGACTAAAGTTTTTGCTAGAAGTGTTTGAATTTTTACATGTGAAGGGATATTATTTTCTATCAAAATGGAAGCATATTGCCTCTTTTTGTTACCAATTGTATGCTTACATACCATGAGGCCCTTGACAAGGTTAATTGTGCTCCCAATTTCTAAAAGAGTTTGAACTCCTGTCCCTTCCAAAAATGCAATGCAATACATTTCACTAGCTTGGTTGTAACACAATGTCATTATGCTGGCCCAATTTTTCTTGCTGCAGTCTTATCAGATTATATAGGAATAGCTTAATTTATAACACCCATATGTTTACATTTATTCTATTAGTATTCTATTCAGAAAGGGTAGAACAAAATCTGAATATGTGATCTCTCTCTCTCTCTCTCCATATTTGAAAAAAGTTAACGCATTATTTGTTTTGTTTTGTTGTTGTTTCATAGAAGACATTGTGTTCCTTATTGCATCTTTAAAATTAGACAGTTCAGGTTTAAACAGTGTATCACGAACTAATATAGCAATAACCCACGCCTGGGTGTGGGTAATGCTAAATTTACCCACGGTTGGCGTGGTTTGGTCCCGAGCCCGAGGACCAAACAAAGCCAACCGTGGGTAATTAGCATTACCCAGGCGTGCTATTATATGACATTATTTAAGAAAAGAAACTATTACTTTTCTTAAATAATGGCATAGTATAATGCCTGTTTACTGCCCTTCCGCAGATGTCTTGGCATCCGCGGCAGTTCTGATGTACTGCGCCCCTGCGCAGTACATCAGAGTTGTCAAAAGCAACGGAGAAAGCAAGATCTCCGTTGCTTTTATGTCTCGCTATGTTAAATGAGTTTAACATAGCGAGACAGTTTTAAAATAAGCAACGGACATCTCCGTTGCTTATTTTAAAACTGTCTTGCTATGTTAAACTCATTTAACATAGCGAGACTAAAAGCAACGGAGATCTTGCTTTCTAAACACTGCCGCTATGTTAAATGGGTTTAACATGCGAGACAGCTTTAAAATAAGCAACGGAGATCTCCGTTGCTTATTTTAGCTGTCTCATGTTAAACCCATTTAACATAGCGAGACAATGTTTAAAGAGTTATACTAATGGAAAAAAGTCCGGGCGACCGGACCTTTTTCCATTAGTATAACTCGATTTACAACGGGCACGCTGGCCAATCAGCGTGCACGTTTTGGGGGGATCATGGTATAATAAGGGTTCTGTTAAGGCTACCCATTTGTTGGAGTTCTTGGAATCAAATTACAATACTACTGTCTCATAACACTAGGCAGTGTACTTTTAAATCTGTCTTGTGCTAGAATTTCTAAAATTTGCACTTTACTGTTACTTTCAGGTTCTAAACATAATTTTTAAATATGTTTAAAGTCATGCATCTGAGGGATTGTCAGTTTATCAGTATTAAAATAAAGCTGTATAATTGTGTGTCTTGTACTTTAGAAGTTATTCCAACCCTTGCTCTGAGTTCCTTTTTAAGTTCATCATAATGTGGGTAATTATTCTATTCAATATATCAGCTATGATGACAGGATTTTCATCCACTCTACTTTGTCTTAGCTTTGTTTGGTAGCATATTGTTCAGAAGACACCAGATATAATTCCAGGTCATTCTCTTTCTTAATGTTTTTTTCTGGCAGGCTCATCTTTGGGATTGCTGTTGCATTGCCTAGTCCTACCAACTGCTGTTATAGTTGTACAAGCTTTTACTCTAACTTGGATGGTTCTAGTTATAAACTGCCGAGGGAAATGTTAGGCCAAATGGGTTATACATCTGTTAGCAGTGGTAAAATTCTTAGCCAAAATTGCCCACATTCTCCACCAGTGTAAATCTAGAAATAATTTGGAGGCACACATTTATAAAAACTGAAGTGATACATTAAACCACAGCAGAAGAAAATTAGAAAATAGCTCACTTCGAATTTTTACAGTATATGCACATTGAAGATAATATTTTAGATCAGGCTGTATACTCTGTGATGATATGGGCAAGTGCCACCATAGCCAGCTGGAGTTTTGTAAAGAATGATATGTCCTTTGGATATCAAACTGATTTATACAGATGCTTGTGTTGCAAATGTATTAAAACTGTATGTCATTTTATATCAAACTGATTTTGTACACAGATGCGTGCTTGTGCTGAAAATGTATTTGTGAGCTTTGCTTGTGTTTAGATGCATCAGGAGTGCACCCTGCTGAAATGAAGAGAAATGTACATGTATTATTATAGCTGAATTAAATATATATGTTTTAATGGTGGATACTGGCACAGCAGAGGTTAACTTTAAGAAAAATAAGGGAAATGTAAATAAGCTGTTAAACCATTAAAAGGCACCCCGCAGTGCTGAGTAGGATGGGAGATGTTGGGTCTGAGGAAGAGCCTTTGTTCATTAGCTCAATGAAAAGAAGGGACGCCCCAGGCACTGCCATAAACATTCAGATGTGTATTGTGGCCATCTGTGCTAACTTCCTGTCTCAGCTTCAAAGGGGAATAATGTGATAACTTAGAGTCAGGTGACCAGATGAGGTCATTCTGCCAGCCCTCTTGGAAATTATATTTTAGATATTACAAAGAGAAATCTCAGAGCATTGAGTATTCTGTTTTGGGAAGCCTGACTAGAAAGACCTTCATCCACAGCATCTTGGCTTGTGGTCGTAAGTAACTAAACTAGGGAACAGTAAAATTCTCTTAGATTCAGTCAGGAATGTAGTGAAGCTTAGTTTAGATATTTTTCTTTATTTGTCTGAGTCTGTCCCATCAACGTTCTTTTCATTATTTTCTGTGATCTGAACTCTGTGGTTTACTGTGAATATATATTCAGTATTTTCATGGTATTTTATTATTTATTACTAAATATATTTAAAACTTTTATTGTGGCTGATCCTTGCAGTAAGTACCTTACCTTTGAGAGTGCTTATATTTATTTGGTGACACTGTGTGGGCTACTCCAGAAGGCCTAGCTGTCTTGGTGAAGTACTACTATTTTTATTAGTATTAATATTACAAGTATAATTGGATACCCTTTTAAGAGTCTTATAGTAACTTACTGGAGGCAGTAATAACTACCTTATAGGCTGGGCAAAGTTGGTAGAGCAGGTAATCAGTGCCAGCCTTTCCCGTGTGTGTGTGTGTGTGTGTGTGTGTGTGTGTGTGTGTGTGTGAGCTATTGGGGCAGGGACACAAAGCACTAGGTTTACAGAGAGGGTGCTGAAAGGACTTGGTTTGGACACTCCGGCTGAGGACCTAACCCTACAGCAGTAGCAGCGGGGAGTCTTACTGGGGACTTGGAGGAAGACAGATAAAGAGACATCCAGACCCCTGGCTGAGTGTGTTCCCTGTGTGCTCTTAAAAGAAATTGTACTTGATGCAGCGATAGGTCTGTATCTGGAAATAGTGAGTGTATCCATTTGTCTTCGAAGTGCACTTCTCTCTTCAGTGTCAGTGTTGAGGATTTAGGCTCCTTGATTACTGGCCCAGCTTGGTGACAAAACCTACTGGTGGCCGTCACATATTGGTAGTAATGGTGGGCATCACATACTCCATGTCAGCAGTCAAAACAGCAGCTTTTGCATCCATAAGCTTTCTGTGGTAAACACAGATGTAGGCCATGGCAAGCATTCCCTTCAGTTCCAGCAACCAAAAAAGTCTCCATCTGAGTTTTGACTTAGGCCATATGCACAGGCAACCCCAAATGGGCCATTGAACTCTATGGATCTTGGTCATTTGGACAAAGCCTCATCCTTTCTCCATGCTGAACCTCCATCTGATGAACTTCCTGGCTTCTTCTGAATAGGCAACATATTTGATGTAATACAAAATAGAAAACTGATGTCTGTTTATGTAGCTAATAAAATGAATTGCCTAACTGAATTGTTGTAAGAACTCTTATAAGCACAAGTCTCTTTACAAATTTCTAAAGGCATATTGCACACTTTTCTATACACAGCACATTGTTAGCTATATTCCATCTCTTTCCATATACCATATGTTACAAACAGCACAGTTCTGATCAAAAAGGGATGGGTATAGAAACACCTAAATGACCTAAAGTCTGGCTTTGGCTAGAATGCATAGAAGCATCTGTGATTTACCATAAAAAAAATAAGTTAGTGAAAGAAGTCACTACAATGTCTGTTAGGAAAAATCAAGTGCATAATATGGAGCATTGTCAAAAGACTCCAGCCCCTACAGCAGTGAAGAATGCCTATGTAAAATCTGAACAAGAAAATCTATAGTCTACCAAAGTAAAATTTTAACTGAAAAAAAAAAGAGAAACTGAATACAGCTCTAGGTTTCATTCTGTAAGGTTAAAACAAAGGGCTAGTCAGAAACAAGAATTCTAAGCAGTAAGTACTTAGAGGAACAGAAATTACTAAGTTAAAGTTAAGGACCTGCCAAAATCAAGAGTAAAACAAAATCACTTGCATGATCTTTATTTTCTAGATAAAGAAATAGGATAAGAAAGACTTCTAAGATAGATACATACTGAGTAGCAGCTTCTTTTCAGCTCTCCTATTGTGAAAACTGAAACTCAGAAAAGAGAGCCAGTGAATTTGTCATTCTGGTTAAGTTTTTGTCACTGGCTAGTAAGTCCACTGCCTGGATACCAGCAAAGAAGAAATTTAGAGAACCTTAAAGAAAATCAAACACAAAAGTTGAAGAGAAAACACTGGCTTGGAAGAATCCTGCAGCTTGTTCAGCAAAAAGCAGTTCAAGCTTCAGCTTTGGTGCGAGACATGATTTCTAATAATCTAGAGGAAAAATAAGTCACATTTGTTCAGAGCTGATTAAAATAAATGAAACACTGAATGAGTACATTAACTCAAATAACAAAAGGCTGGCAAAAAATGGAAGAAAGCTTTAAAAAATATACAGATGAGCTGATAAGAACTGCAAAAAATCTGAGGTTGAAATGAAAAGGCTGAAAAGGAAAAGAGATGTTTCAAAAATGGTAGAATTAGAGGGCAGAGTATGTAGGGAAACCTGAGATTTTCTGCTGTGCCAGAGAAACTGGAAAGAACAGACTATATTAATTTTATAAAAGCAAAAATAAGCAACTGGACTGATAATGCAAGCAAGAGTTGTTAAATGAAAGGGCATATCATGTATATTCTCCAAACCTGGCCACAAGAAAACTGCCAAGACCTCTAATAGTAAAGATGCAAACCTACCAGCAGAAAGAGCTGATTTTGAGAAAAATGTGACAGAAGAGCAAAGTACTAAAAGCTGGATACAGTAGAGTGTTTGTGGGAAATGGTTGCTCACTGTACATCAGGCAGAACAGGAGTAAATATATTCCAGCAATCAAGGAATTTTGGGAGGCAGGTGTGAGATTCAAGCTGCTATATCCAACTATATTCAGAATATTTTTTTCCTGGAGGATTAAAGTTATTTTTGATGCAGAACATGGTAAAGTGGAAATACAAAGGTTTATCCAACACAAAGTGAGCCATCAAACAGAAGGGGACTCTGCATCCTATTCTTCTGATAATAAAGCTCATAGAGAAGCTTTTCCAGTGTTGCAAAGGAAAATGCTTGAGAGACAGAGAAAATCACAGGAGTTAACTAGAAGAATGCAAAAAAGTTGAATGGTGCATCTGGGGCATAATAGAAAAGAGAAGTGTAAAGGCACAGCAAATGCCCACAATGGCAGAAAAAACACTTTATTATAAAAAGTAAAAAATAAAAATTAAAAATAGATTACTGTTTTCACAAATGTCCTGCTTTCTCAGGCCATTAACACAAACAAATGATACCAGACAGATATTCAAGACTTTTAAAAGCATGCTCATCCAATAAAATCAAACTAAACAGTACACGACAGACATAAAAACCAGTAAGATCAATGAAACAAGCCTGTCTTCTTCAAACCAGGTTTTAAAGAAATATGGTCATTAAGACATGGGATACAATTAGCCCAAAAATCTATGATCCATTGCAGCTCACTATATTCAGTCTTGTTGCAAATATCACCTTCCCTAATAATGTCTTTAAGTAAAAACAAAATGAAAGCTAGATCAGAGGCACATGGGATATATGTAAATGATCCTTATAAACATCAGGCACTGCAGTGAAAAAAGAGAAGAAAGCTTTGATAAAAACATGTTTAAGATAATAAGCTGTAATCTTGGGTTGTTGAGGTGAGGGAGAGGTTGTAAAAGTATACAGATCATGATATAAGTAAAACTGATATCTTTGTGTTACTTTTGCATAGAGAAATGACTGGATTAAGGCCCTTGGCTTTATGTAATAAGTTTTAAGTGAAAGCAAGTAAATAAGAGGTTACTGCATGCAAAGAAAAGTTTTCTTTTAGAAAATAAATGTTCACAGTACAACATGAGAACCTTCTAGCTGAAGGCAACTGTGCATCTGGATCTCATGTTTCTATGGAAATGAGCTGTTGAGAGGGTAATAAAAACAGAATACATTTTTTCTTTCAGTGGCTAAAAGATGTTTTCTAAAAACATTTAAGCTGTTGTCTACATCTGGGAGAGGAATAAAGATAAGACAAAAGCAAACAGCATTCAGTGCAAGTAGAAGCACAGCCGGTACGATGTGTCTTAGCATGGGTAACTTTAATTATGGGTCAATTAAAGCCCGTGAGTGTAGCTTTTTTTTGTTTGTTTGATGGTTTTCATTAAGACATAAAGGGCAGGATTCACGAAGGCTTGCACGGAGTCTAAGAGTAGTGTAAGACTCCATGCAACCCTCGCGATCCAGAAACAGCCCGAAATTCCATGTAAGAGACCAGCTAAAACGTCTCTTACACGGAGTGGGCGTGTATATGCTAATCACCTCACTTGCAGTCGAAAGGCATGCAAATGAGGTAGATTAGCGATCCATGAAGCCCAAACCAGCCTGTGTAAGAGCCGTTTTAGCTGCAGAAATGTACTCAGATGACAACTGAGTACGTTTCTGCAAAAAACACAATGGAGCCATGTCAGCTCCAAATAAAGGGTGCATATGTGTCAGGCAGCATGCCAATGGCCAAATATGTGGCCATTGGCAAGGTACCCTGATGCAAATATGAGAAATAAATAATGTTTATGTTAAATGATGTTTAAACGCAGTGCAGCCCCGTGCAAACGGGCTACGCTATATAAAACATATAAATGAAGGTTATAAACCCAGAAATGTGGGTTTTATGCAATACATGGATTTATAATGCAGGGACCAGCAGACCAAAAGCAACATGGCCACCGTTTAGTGGTTGCTAAGAGGGGAAGCTGAGTCTAAGACATGTAACTAAGCATTAGTAGGCAATCTGATGTAAATGAGTGCTAGGATTCTGAATCCCACTCTCACATAGCAAATAAGCACATTCTGAGTAGTGGAGTTACATAAGGGGGAGGAACAGAGTAGGAGATAGGTGACATCACAGGGGGGAATGGCAGAAAGAAATGCAGTTCATTGGAGGTCAGTGTTACATGACAGATGTCAGACACATATCATGGAAAGAGGAGTGCCACAAGATAAGCATGGGAAAGTCAAGAAATGGAAGGTGTACACTATTGCTTACACCAAAGTTTCTTGCTGGGCGTGCATGCGCATGTGTGCGCGCCATGAGGCGCGAGTAGGGCAGTGTGTGCACGTGTAAGGCAGACTGAGCATGTGGGAGCCTGTTGGTAGACTTGTAAGACTGTTTGCACTGGTGTGCGCGTGTTTTAACCTGAATAACAAGATTCTAAACTGTGTAAGCATGTGTGCGTGCGTGTAAGCCACTGTGAGCGTGTTTCTGCTGGTATGCGTGTTGCTCCCCCCTGAGGAAACAGAAAGGAAAAAGGAAGCAACAGAATTAGTAGGAAGCTAGCAGGGAATACTGCTGGAGCTAGCAGGTGAAAACAATTAGAAGCAGGCAATTACACAGGCAGAATAGTAGCCCAGCCAAGCACTTAAAACTCTGCAAACAGCAGTGCAGGATGTTTCTCTCAAGAGACACTGCAAGACAGGAGTGAGCTATTAGAAGTGAAAACTGAAAAAGCTGAACTCAGAGCAGAAATGCTAGGGGCTGCCATAGCTGTCATAAGGAGACATAGGCAACTTGCTGAGGGTGGTGACAATGTAAATGGTGCCAGACAACCCACAGTGAGGAGACGGAGATGAGTGTACAGGCCCAGGGTCACCTACCATGGGTTACATGAGCTGGAGATAGTGGAGCGCTATAGAGTGGACAGAGACCTCCTGCAGCAAATTGTTGAGCTGTGCCTCACACACAGAACCAACAGAGGGGAACCCATCCCAGTGGAAACCAAGGTATGGGTTGGCCTAAGAATACTAGCAACAGGTACCTTCCAGAGACCAACTGGTGATATGATGGGGATATCACAGGCATCAGCCTCCAGGGTACTGCACCAGTTCCTGGATGCCATGTCAGCACATGTCGGTGATCATGTATATTTTCCCAATGCCCGTGAGGTATTGGCCAGCAATATGCGTCTCTTCCAGCAAATAGCGGAATACCCTGAGGTAGTGGGTGCAATAGATTGCACGCACATATGCATCAAAGCACCAGCCGGTGAGCGCGGTAGGGCCTACATAAACCACAAGGGCTTCCCCTCCATCAACTGCCAGGTCGTGTGTGATGCCCAGGGCATAATAATGAATGTGTGTGCTGGCTGCCCTGGGAGCTACCATGATTCCCATATCTGGCATTTGATGCAGCTGTACCAGACATTTGCCAATGGGGGCATCCCACATGGACACCTAGTGGGGGATGCAGGTTATGCACTGGAGCCGTGGCTGATGACACCCATCAGAAACGCACACACACCTGAACAGGAACGCCATAATGAGGCACACACACAAACACGTAATGTAATAGAGCGTGTGTTTGGGCTGCTCAAGTCATGGTTCCGGTGTCTGGACACATCTGGTGGAGCCTTGCAGTACTCACCAACTACATGTACCCAAATTGTCATGGTATGTGCTATACTACATAATATGATCTTGCGAAAACAGATGCAGCAGGACCAGCATAGGGCTGGGCCAAACAGCCCCCGACCATTGCCAAGGCCATCACAGGCAGAGCGTGACTCGGAGGAGGAACAACCTGAGCCTGCCCCAGTAGGCAGAAGGAGGCGTGCCCAGTATGCCCTGGCCTTGGCAAAGAGGCAATGCATAGTACATACACTGGCTCAGTAGGAACCCTGGGAATGATACCCCTCTCTGACTCACTCATATAATAACAGGGATGCCTAAAATGACATAACCTGCTCTCAGATATGTACAGGGAGTGTAGTATGTGCATCCGACAGAGGCAGCCCTGCAGCACCACCAGAGGCATGAATGTCATGTGTTAATCAATGTAACACCATGTAGTATATGCAAACTTGATGACCCTGACTAACATCCTACCCTCACCAATCATGATGCCACAATATGACGATGAGATGATCAATTGCAATAATTGGCTGAAGTATTGCTGTTAGTCAAAGTGGATCCAATGTGTGCCAGCCTGGGATGACAGGCTGAGCATGACATGATGCTCCATCTGCTAGGGGTGGCGTGCACCTATCGGTCCTGGCCATATGGATACAGGCAAAGGCTGTTGTTACCCACAGCATGCCTTGAATAGGTAAGGCTCAAAACACAAACCCACCTCCATAGGTATCACAAGGGATAAGAACCTAGATGTAATGCCACCCAATGCCAGAAGTCTAAACAGCAAGATGCATGCAGTCTAAACTCCCCCAGCATGGAGAATGTTGATATATGTCCTGTAACAGAAAAATGGGTCAAGGCTCACAACAGCACCCTAACACTACCAGGTTACACCTCATACTGTGCTGTACAGCCTCAAAACATGGAACAAGCTACAAAAGGAGGGTGACTAGCAATAATTGTCAAGGATAACCACACCCCCATGTTGGTACCACAACAAGAAGCAGCATGGACTAGCCATGGTCAAGTAACAGTGGCTAAAACTGCCTCCCAGTTTATAGCCTGCTACAGACTACCGTCCTAACAGCAGGAACTGCACTTGGCCTATGTTGGAATACATGAATATATCAAGCCCTCCAAACCACATTATATTGGGTGACTGAAAATACCCAAACATAGACTGGGAGCATTATTCTAGCTCCAACACTGTAGGACAAAAGTGTCTAGAATCCATAAACCAAAATGCCCAGGAACAACGTACCACTCCCACAAGAGGGGTAAGCATACTGGATGTGATAATCAGCAACATGGGTACTGGATGGCAAGATGAGAAGTGTATCCCTCACTGGTAAGACCAGACCATAGAGTAATCACACCGGATATACACATCCTGACCACAGTCCCTGGCCAGAAAACCACAGTGAAAAACATGTGTAAAGCAAAAGTTGCACTACTCCAAACTGATGTGGAATCCATTAAAGGCCCTGTGCAGGTGCAAAATATGGGCCACACCTCAGAACCTGTTATACAGGCATTCCATGAACACTGCCAGGAATGCATGGATTATGCAATCCCAAATAAAACCAAGACACAATGCCATATATGCAGGCATCTGGCATGGTGGACTCCAGCCATTACCAAACCATGCAAGAGAATGAGAAAGCTACTACATGATAGAGCAAACATAAAAAGGGAAGTAATCACTGATCAGTAGTATGGCAATAAAATATGTCCACTCATACAGTCCACTAAGGCCAGCTGCAACAAGTTGAATCTGTGAATCTTGAGGCAATGTTACACCTGCCCCATGTACACAGACAACCCTCACCTCCCCCCAAGAAATACAAATATATGTGAGATATGCAACCATTTATCCAAACTGGAGGCTGAGCTCTCTCAACTCAGTACTGTTAAAACTAGACAGGAGGAGAAGGTAACCACACACACCACAAACCCAGTCTCACATAGACCTATCACAACTGCAAACCAAAGACATAAACACAGAAAAACATTCCTGGAGGCCCTAATTACAAACACACCACATCAACAGAGGCCTCCAAAGCAGACACCCAAGCAACCACTACCTCCAAACATAGCACATGCAACACATAGTACACAAAGCTGGTGTGCCAAACAGTCACAGGCCAGAAGGAGAAACAACATGCCTGATACAGTTGTTAATAGGTGACTCCATAGTCAGACACACTGCTGTCCCGCTCACCAGACTGAACAAGGGAAAGGGTACAGTAAGCTGTCTGTAGGCTGCTACAATACACCACATAACACAAGTACGCAGGTCACCCCAAAGCAAGTAGAAATATGATGCACTCATTGTCCATGCTGGTGTGAATGACCTGAGATGTACCTCCCCAGACTACATGAAAAGAGACATAGATGAGCTCTCTGATTATGTAGTCCAGGCCAGTATGACACTGACCGTGTGTAGCATCCTACCCTCACCAAGAATGATGTCACAGTACAAACACAGAATGATCAGCTTTAACAAGTGGCACAATTACTGGTGTCATTCCAAGGGGATCCAATGTCTGTCTGCTTGGGATGTCATGTTTGACAAGCCACACTGCTGTGCCAGGGATGGCTTGCACCTGTTACCCCTGGGCATCTGGATATTGGATAAGGCTCTTGCCACCTCCATAGAGCCTTTCGTAGGCAAGGCTGAAAAGACTAACCCACCTCCCTAGAAAACATAAGTGGAAAGAAACATAAGGGTAATGCTGCCCAATGCCAGACGTGCAAACCTCAACATGCATGCTCCCGAGGCCCTCCCCAGTATGGAGAACATCGATGTCCGTGCAGTGACAGAAACCTGCAGCAAGGCTCCTGACAGCACACCAGCACTACCAGGTTATACCTCATATCATGCATTATGGCCCCAAAACCTGGACCAAAACATAAAAGGAGGGGGAGTATCCATATTCAGCACAGACACCCACATGTCCAGGTAACTGACATTGCACGAAGCATCGGAGACCACCGATGTGCAACTAACCGTAGGCAAAACTGCTGTACAGTCTGTAGCATGCTACAGACTACACTCTCACACACAGGAACCCCACTCAGCCATCCTGAAGACACTGGACAGTATGAATGTCTCATCAAATACCAAACAAGGTACTCACAAATTACCACATAGATGGTAATCCATTATGTATGGAAGGAGTAATCAGGGACCTAGGGGCACAAGTGGACAGTAACCTGTCATGTGACACTCACATTGCCAACGTGGCTAGGAAGACTGTCTATATTGGACACCGTATCATGAAAGGATTCACATCTACGTCAACAGAGGTCATTGTGCCCCCATACTGTTCTCTTATCAGACCCATAATCTAGTACAATGCCTCATTTGGGATGTACCTTACCCGACACCTGCAGCAGTTAGAAAGACCTCAAAGGTACCTCACCAAGAGGATAAAGGGTCTCAAATATTTGTCATATGCTGCCTGGCTGTAGACACCCCAGCTGTATGCAGTCACATACTGCCTATGCAGAGGCGTTGCATGCCTGTTGTACAAGGCCATGTCCAACACAGGCGTAATGGACATGCTCCATCCCAGAAAACCCAATTCCATCGGAGCTGTGAGAGTGAGGGATGTCAACCTCAACACATAATGAAATAGGATGTGCTGGAGGGACAGATACATAACCCAGAGGCTCCCTACACCCTGGAACGGAATCCCACTCCATGTTAGGCAGGGCCCCTCACTGACTCTCTTCAACAGGAATCTTGCCAAGTGGATGGATGATCCTAGATGTACACTGGGGGTCTTCACTGTGTCACATCCAGACAAAGGCACAGTAAAGTAAATCATAAATGGCCATAATATTCACATAGCAAGGGGTGGCAAAAGCCACACACACTCTGGCTAGGCTTAGAAATGCCCTAGGGCAGATAGCCTAGTATGAACCTATGAACCTATGAAGATACAAATTGTACAGGACACTAAGGATAATCACAAGGCTTTCTTAACTGATGGTAGGAACCTTGTTGGGAATTCACAGATATGCTCTGAATCGCTCAAATATTACAAACAACATACCAAACACACACAAATATTGCCAACATCCAACCTGACAGGTGCAGTGCAACCCCCCCAAAATGCAAAATATCTATCCCAGCAGAGTGCTGGCCCCTGACATTGCAGATGCTGAGGTAACAGCCAGCATCTACAAAGCAAAACACACAGCATCAATGGTATGAGATGGTGTCCTGGGCTGAGTCCAACATGGACTCCAAGAAGAATGGAATGCCAAATAACACTACTGCTCAATGTCAGCCTTACCACAGGATATGTACACAAAGAGCAGTGTACAACAACAGTGGTCCTTCTCCACAAAGGTGTTGCCTGAATGGATACTGCAAACTACCACCCCAGAATGCTGACAAGCTTGGTCTGCAAAGCTATGGAAAGGATCAGCATGTACCTCAGACATAAAGATATTGGGGACCTACTGACACTGGACCCTACCCAGTGTGGCTTTCTTAAGTGCAGATCCTGCCCTTTAAACATGTTTGACTCATTTGAAACAGTCATTAAGGTCATTGATGAGGGGAATGTGGTCCACACAGCCTAGCTGGACCTTGCAAAAGGCTTCCATACAATACCCCACATGTTCATTATAGATAAGCTCACCAGCTTAAATATAAACCCCTATGTCAGTAGAGGGGTTGCAAACCAGACCAAGGACAGAACTGACATGGTCAGAAATGCTGCAGCCATGTCAGACTACAAACCAGATACAACTGGCATCCAACAAGGCTCGGTCCTGGGACCTCCCTTGTTTGGTATATATGTCCCATAGGTACAGGCCAACATGGAAGGACTGTGTCTCAACAAGTTTGCAGAGGACTACAAACTGACCACCATATATGACCCTCCAGCTGACACAAGCATCCCACAAAAGGGCCACATAGAAACAGACAACTGGTGCCATAGCCATGTCAGCAAGCTAATTGCAGAAAAGTGTATAGTCAACCCCTGTGGATATACAGTAAGTGCCCATCAATTACCACATAGGTGTTAACCCATTAAGTACTTAAGATGTAATAAGAGACCTGGGGACACAAGATGATAGATATCTTGCATTGGACAAGCATGTGGCTGTAGTGGTTACAGAAACATACCATATACCCACCTAATCATGAAGGTAGTGAGATCTAGATCAGGGGAGGTAATTGTGGCTCTGCAGTCATCCTTCATCAGCGTCACAATTGACTACAATTGCCCCTGTGGGATGTACCTCAGCAGACACCTCCATCAACTGGAAAGACCCCAAAAGTACCTCACCAGGAGTATCAAAGAGCTTGAACAGATGCCATGTGTTGCCTGATTAAACAAACTGCAGCTCCACACACTGCCATACTGCCCACCCAGAGGCAAGCTGTGCCTGATGTATAAAGCCATGTCCAAGCTGGAATCAATGAACATGCTACACCTTGTACAATCTGAATGGCAGTGAGCTATGCACATGAGAGACCTGAACCCCAGCACTGACATACATAGGACAAGCTGTACTGAATGATCCATAACACAGAAGCCACCCCCACTCTTGAGTAAACTCCCAGTACAGGTTAGCCAGGGAGTCACCCATCGACTCTCCTCGAGAGGAATCTTGATGAGTGGATGGGAGATGGTAGGTTTACCCTGGGTATCACTCATGTCACAGGTAGACGGAGGCACAGTATACTAACCATGACATATGTCATGGCAAACTCCAGTTACAATGTGTGTCGAAGGACAAACACACTCTCTGACTAGCATTAGAAATGGCCTAGGGCACATCACTAGTGTTTGCCAATGTCCACCTATGTTGTGGAATACACTACCAATGTTGGACAAGCCTGGTTTAAGTAGTCCATATCTGAACATAATGCAACATGGTCATATGTGCACAACTGGCCCCTAAACAGTCTGTTGTGCTCACTATGAAAATTTAAAGCAGTGATAGGACTAAAGGCCAGGATACTGTCCACCACAGTGAAAATACTGAACCAGTACACTATATGGTACTACAGTGTTAGGTCAGTATGAAAGGATATTGACAACTGTATGCAAAGTATCCCATGCAAACCCTGCAGGCACAGTATAATCCCTGTTGTGTTCAGACACGAAGCAGTTGGCCAGTAAGTACACAACATGACACCCAACACACAACCATAAACGTGAGATATTGTTGAAGTTCACACTCATCCACATATGTGGTGGACTGCAGAGTTCAACATATGGAAAGCTCACACTGGGCATGCTCGCATACTTTGATAAATGAGACATATGTCAGACAACATGCCATGGAAAGGCTGAACTGGGCATGCTCACACACTTAGGCCATATCTCAGTTTAGCAGTTGGCCACACATATCTGGTATTTGTACGTGTTATTCCAGGAACCAGCCACATTACAGCAATTTGCCCAGTGCACACAGTTAAATGACTACAGAGACATAAGTGATATAGTGGATCCCCCTCATATTCAAACATCTTCCACAGATACACAAGTTGTTCATAGAAACAGGGAATGGCATGGCAATAAAGACCTGCAAACAGCCTATCAGCAACAAATATTGTGCATCTGACAATTAAACATATGGGTGTAGAGGTCAATACTAGGCTGTTTGCCCTAGGGAATGAAAGCTTAGCCAGAGTGTGCTTGGCGTCTGCATCCCCAGTACAGTAGGCTACTGTGCCACTGTAAAGTAGGTCACATAAGGCACCGTTTGAGGCTAGTGTGCTGTGCCTCCATCAAGCAGGGACACAGTGGAGATCCCAGGGGTTGAATTTGCTATGCCACATCCATGTTGTTGGTGTATGCTGGAAGAGGGTTGGTGAGGACCTCTAACAGTAAGTGGGCATCAATAACAGACTGAGGGGAGCCTTATCTGCAGTGTCTGGACAATTTCACTGTCAACACGTTGTTGTGATGATTAAGAGGGATTGAAGTGTCGTGCCAGTACTCTTCAGAGATGTCCTCCCTCTGTGGGCTACTGCTCTGAAATGTATTAGCTCACTCCATCTGTTGGACAGCTCATGTATGGCTGGTGTACACCTGACAGGGTGTCCTGTTGTGGAGGAGTCATGGGTATATTTGGGATAGCATGACCAATGCAAACCTTCCACATGCTCATAGAATGCAATTGTCAAGGATTATGCAGAGTGGCCTGTATACTCCCCCAGCATGGGTCCTTTGAAGTCTTCCACCCCAGTCTTCACAAGTGCAAAGTCTGCTTTTGATAAATACACTTTGTTTGCAGTGACAACCTTGCCTGGGGGTGGGGATGGGATATGGATGTCCAGGGAAAGGTGGGTATGGTCAGATATCAACAATGGTGGTCTACCTCTGGTGTGGAACAGTGAGTACCCATGTTGCAGATGGTCAGGTGCAATATGTATTCCCCTTGGGGCTGGGGTGGGTGGTGCTGCCTTAGCACATGGACTCACAAATCCTCGTGGCTGTCGCGTAATGTTGTAGAGGCCTGAGTAGTTCCCACACAATATACCTGCACCTGACGTTAACAACTGGAATGGTGTATGTGAACACCTTCATATCTTGGCACTGTTCCCAGGGAAGCAAAGTGTGTGTCCCGGATGTGGGAGGGGTGGTCTGAACTGGTTGTGTTGTGTGTTACAGGTCCTGTGGTCATGAAGCATGGTATAAAACATAACCTGCCAGTGCTGATGTGCATATCTGACCCTGAAGTAGGTGGCTGCAAATGCATATATATGCTATCCCCCACCTGACAGGTAGTAATAGATGTACATACCTCTGTATAAATAATGATGTCAGCAACCTATAAATACTGCAGGTGCAGAACAGATGCCCAGTAATTCAGATAGTATGCTCTGCTAATGGGGTCCCTCAAGTGTCATAATATAGTTAGGTAGGGGTTTGAATCCTGCAAATGCTCAGTGTGTGTGTGTGTGTGTGTGTGTGTGTGTGTGTGTGTGTGTGTGTGTGTGTGTGTGTGTGTGTGGGTGAGCGGGGTTGGTGTGTGTGCAATTCTGTGTGAGAGAAATGTCCCTTTCGGCAACTAGGAGAACACACTACAGGATGCACATTCCCCTTTCTAAACACTGATGATGTCAGCACCCTATAAGTACAGTAGGAGAAGGGAAACTTCCCAGTAATGCGAATAGCGCGCTCTGCTAATGCGTCCGTCTCGAATGTCGATAACATAGTTAGGTAGGGGTTTGAATCCTGAAAATGCTCAGTGTGTGTGGAGGGGGGTTAGTGTGTATGCAATTCTGTATGAAAGAAATGTCCCTTTTGGCAACTAGGAGAACACACTACAGGATGCACATTCCCCTTTCTAAACACTGATGATGTCAGCACCCTATAAGTACAGCAAGAAAGGGAAACCTCCCAGTAATGCGAATAATGCGTCCGTCTCGAGTGTCATAACATAGTTAGGTAGGAGTTTGAATCCTGCAAATGCTCAGTGTGTGTGTTTGGGTGAGGGGGGGTTAGTGTGTGTGCAATTCTGTGTGAGAGAAATGTCCCTTTTGGCAAATAGGAGAACACACTACAGGATGCACATTCCTCTTTCTAAACACTGATGATGTCAGCACCCTATAAGTACAGCAGGAGAAGGGAAACCTCCCAGTAATGCGAATAGCGCGCTCCGCTAATGCGTCCGTCTTGAGTGTCATAACATAGTTAGGTAGGGGTTTGAATCCTGCAAATGGCAAGTGTGTGTGTGTTTGGGTGAGGGGGGTTAGTGTGTGTGCAATTCTGTGTGAGGGAAATGTCCCTTTTGGCAACTAGGAGAACACACTACAGGATGCACATTCCCCTTTCTAAACACTGATGATGTCAGCACCCTATAAGTACAGCAGGAGAAGGGAAACCTCCCAGTGATGCGAATAGAGCGCTCCACTAATGCGTCCGTCTTGAGTGTCATAACATAGTTAGGTAGGGGTTTGAATCCTGCAAATGGCAAGTGTGTGTGTTTGGGTGAGGGGGGTTAGTGTGTGTGCAATTCTGTGTGAGGGAAATGTCCCTTTTGGCAACTAGGAGAACACACTACAGGATGCACATTCCCCTTTCTAAACACTGATGATGTCAGCACCCTATAAGTACAGCAGGAGAAGGGAAACCTCCCTGCAATGCGAATAGCACACTCTGCTAATGCGTCCATCTTGAGTTTCATAACATAGTTAGGTAGGGGTTTGAATCCTGCAAGTGTGTGTGTGTGTGTGTGTGGGGGTGGAAGTAGGGTGTGTGCAATTACATGTGTGGGAGAACTGACCTTTTTGGCAACCAGTACAACACACCAGCTGCTGCATATTCCAATCTCTACACAGAGATGATGTCAGCACCCTACAAATACAGCAGAAGAGGGCAAATCTCCCAGTAATGCAAATAGCACGCTCTGCTACTGCATCTCTTACTACTGTCATAGCACAGTTAGTTATGGCTTTGAATTCCACACATGCCACACGTGTTTTTGTCACACAGAATGCCCATGTGTGTGGGTTGTTGTTCACAATAATGCATGACATCAATTAAACCAGTAATGGCATTGGACACAGATGATGTATGTGTGTTCCAAATACACATATGTACCTGTGACCTTCAATAGTTCCCATGTCTGACGCCTGCCACATGTGAATACATGGTATTTGCACTGGATAACATTATGACTGTGGTCTTCTGTGCGGGTGCTGCATGTGGTATGTGTATATACAGTGTGAGTTGTATATGGTATCATCCTAGTAGCGAGGGATACACATCTGGTCTGGGGCATATAGTCTACATGTTGTTGATGAACAGGTGCTGCATGTTTTCACCTGTTGTGGGAGTGGTAACAAGTTGTTCCATAGCAATGCAGTGACTACATGCTAGGAACCTTTCAGCTAGGGTGTTGTAGCTACAGTAATTCATCAGCATTCAGTAATACTTCAGCATTCTTGGTGAGGGTATGATGCCAACCAAGGTCAGGGTCATACCAGCCTGTGCCATATGCTCAGAGAGCCCTTCTATGTTCCCTATCATGTAGTCCAGGGAGGTACATCACAAGTCAGCCATAGTGGCATGGACAATGACTGAGTCATATGTGTCCATGCCTCTGACTGACCTGTATGCTTGTGTTATGTGGTGGACCATAGTGCCCCACGGGCATATCACTGTGACCTTCACCTCATCCAGCCTGGTGAGCGGGACCTCACTGTACCGGACAATAGAGGTACCTAACACAACTGTAGCAGGTGTGTTGTCTAGCTGTACAGGCTGTGACTGTTTGACACATAGGATTTGTGTGATATGTGTTGCATGTGCTGTGTTCCGGCTTAACGTATGCCTGTGTGCCAGCTGCAGAGGTGTCTGCTGCTCAGGCAGGATGCTATTCTGAGGCTCCACAAATGCCCCAGTGTGTTCATGTGTTTGGATTGCTGTCAGTGTAGGTCTACATCAGACTGGTATTGTAGTCACTGTAGTATTTCATGCCACCTGACAGGTTATGCCAGTACTGGGTTCAGAGTGCGTAGTCCCCAGTTTGGCTATGTGGTTGCATCTCATACATGTGTTGTACGTCCATGTGTAGGGGAGAGGGTTGACTGTGTACATGTGGCAGCTGTGACATTGCCACGACTCACATATTCCACAACTGTACCATAGAGGTGACTGACAAGTGATCTTTGCACATGCTACCATAGTATTGTGATTGCCTTGGTGATTAACAGCACATAGGGCCAATGGGGAACAAGGTACAGAAGGTGAGTATGTGAGGGTGTAGTGCCTGTGATTAGTTAGCACTGGCATATATGACTGCACATGTGGTCAAATGCCAGGAAAGTTATATGCAATGTGTCACAGGCAAGGTACATGCGAACAGGACAAACAATGACGTTCTGTCAAGTGAGACATGGACATACATATAGTAAGCTATGCAGATGTCACTAGGAGTCCACAGAAGCTCTGTAAATCTAAATTGCAGGTGGGATCAGTGTTCCAGGGTAACTGCAAGCAAACATGCATGCAAACAAAGCTACAGTAGGCAGGGCTGCATGTAGTCCATTGTACAACAAACAAGCTGTACCACTTCCAGTAGGTCACAGTGCAAATATGCAGGCACTATACACATGTACATGGAAATACACAGGTCAGATGGCCAGGGTCCAGTCTCAGCGCACACAAGTGTACAGACCATGTACCATCAGGATGTACAATAACCAGATGGAAACCCAGGTGCTCATACCTGCAGTAATACACATGTCAAATAACAGACACTGAGCCTTCACTCAGTGGTTCCATACTTAGTAGGATGTATGCTACCTGTCCTGCCACCACAGTATCCCTGACATTTATGGGGACTCTCCCTCCTGTGAAAGTTAGTTTTGTGTGTTGGGGCTGTCTAGCATGGTATGAGATGTGAGCTTGCAGTGCTAGGGTGCTCCTGTGTGTCCTGTACCAGTCGTGTAGTACTGCACACATATCAACATCCTCAAACATCCGCATTGCAGAGTCCATTGTGGGCAACATGCCACTTGCAGTTTACATGTCCATCATTGCGTATCAGTACTTTCATTACCTTATCCCCTGTGCTACCTATGTATGTGGCCTTCTGTTGACATCCTTACCACCAGTATGCAAACATGTGCAGATGATACACTATGGTACTTACCATGGGTGTAGAAAACAGTACAAGACAATCATACCCTTACTGCATCAGGCATGCTGGGATTTACCCACAATTATATCAGCACACAGTACTGTTAACAACATGATACTATTACTACACACCTATGTAGTCACCCTGTGCATCAGCAACATGTTAACCTGTACCTGCACTGATGTTACAGATTGCAGGAGGTGGCACAGTTTCATCATATGCACAGGGTGTGAACTTGGTACACCTGAGTCTGCCACTGATACCACCAATTGACATGTATGTGTATGTGTGTTGGTGAGGGACAGCAGTACAAGGTGGGGCAATGTTGATGCAGTGTGTGCATGTATGCGGTAGCCCTAGGTGTTGTCAATTCGCATGTGTGTATAGATGCACACAGTTCCACCTCATGGCTGCCATATACCGGTGTTTGTGGACAGCCACAGACTGTACCTGCCAGGTCATACAGATCAGTGTCTCTGGCCACGGACACGGTACCTGTGCCTTGCAGGGGTGCTACGGACCATATCTGGTACCAATCCAGACTGGGTACTGTCATCAGAAGCAGGTGTTCATTGACTGGACACAGATCCCTGTTGGACCTGTCCAGAGCCACGTGCATGTGGTCTCCTGGGGCGGTCTGATGACAGCACAGACCCAGCATTGCTGGGGCTGCTGCTGGCACTATGGGGGTGGCCGCGGCCCTGTTGCCATCCACGATGACTGCCAGCTGCTGCTGTTGCTGGCATACACCCACGTCGATGCCTCAACCGTCCACCATTGCCCTGGCTCATGGACATGTCATTGTGGAACTGATCTAATATGTCCCCACAACGTCTGTCTATGACATTGGTGAAATTACGGATGGCAGCCGCAATGTCACGCATACTGTCAGTCATGGCTGTGCGACATGCTGACAGCTCCCTCAGACCCTGTCTGGTGTACCATTCCATACGTGACTGTGCCTGCATGACAGCCCGAAACATAGCTGAGGTTGTAAGACCTCTGTGGGCACGTCTGACAGGGGCAGTACACCCACGGATGCTCCCACGAGAACCTCTGGACATCTGTCTGTGTGGTACCATCTCAGGGCCATGCCCATGGCTGCTGTGTGGGGAAGCATGTGCCACAGATACCACATTACCCTGGTCAATGCCCACTGTATCCTGTCCATCACCTAGGGACATTGGTGACAAAGGGTGTATTGGCAGGATGACTGTGCGCATTGATGGGGTTGACAGCTGTGTACTGTCAATTGGCTGACCAATTACAGACCCTGGCACACCTTCCTGTGCCATTACACAGATGTCATCATTATCAGTACCCATGGCACCTGATTCAGGTTCCCTGCTGCATGACACCAGAGCAGCACCAGAACCAGTGGGAGGGAAACAGGAAACACAGTTTACAATGTCTACACAATGTTACCAATGATGCACACGTGCACAGGTGCACACGTGCACACATGCACACATGCACAGGTGCACACATGCACACGTGCACAGGTGCACACATGCACACAGTTGCACACTTGCACACAGTTGCACACTTGCACACTACTCAGTATGCGAGATATCAACACACAGACACAGACACACCTGCATGCATACACAGAGCACTACTAAGTGAGCCTAATATTACTATTACTATCAAGACTATTAAAGGTATTGTTAATACACACTCACCAGCATGGATAGGCTGCATTGCTGTTACACCGGAGGGACCTGCAGAAGTGAGGAAATTAATGTCAGTGTGCACAACTGTGCCATTGTTACTGAGTATGATACAGGTCAGTGGTACAACAGTTGCCTTTCACAGGTCAGCTGCTGATATTGAGAATATCACACTTGCACATTAAATATTATGATGACAGCTACAAACCAAGGACACACCTCACACATGCATTAACTACCAGTGTACACAACAGTCAACTATACATATGGCATATTACCTGCACGCTCGTAGTCATGGTGCTGTGTGGCTCCAGCCTCCATCATAATGCAGGTCTGCTGCTGTTGTTGTTGTTGGTGGGCAGGAGCCACAACACTTATGAGTAGTCCCTCCAGTCTGGTGAGTGGGGGATGTGTAGCCACCCCACCACCTGTGGCAACCTGTTGCCTGTGGATATCCGACGCACGCTGACGGACATTTCTGATTAAATCACTGCAGTGATGTTGTACCTGCTCATATGTCCTATTATGCGTGCCTATGTCATTTACCCGACGGACCAGGTCTTGCCACAGTGCAGCCCTCTCCTGCTGATTCTGGCTGGTGCAGGAAAAGAGTATTGCATAATCCCACACCAGGCTCTGGTGTATTTCCTCATCCTCAGCTGCAGAGTACGCTGGATTGCTCTGGTGAGCCATGGTCCTAAAAAAGGAAATAACATGATATCAGCAAAATATGTCAGCAGAATTTGGCACACATACTACACATGCTACTCGACTGTTGTGATACAACATATCTCACATATATAGCATCTGTCTGTCTATTGGTGGATACACATGTAAATGGCCAGGTATCAGTGCTCAGCCAACAACTGTGCAACAGTACCTGGCACACTCCATATGACATCCTACCAAACCCCAGCAGTCAGAACACTGATTCGGGTCCAAAGCACATCCTCACTCTGGGGGTTTGTATCGAGGTACTGTATGGGGTACATCATCAACTACTGTGATCTGACCACAAACTAATTGCCCTGGATATACATATCCCACCTCCACCACCAGCACAAATGACTACAGTGAATAACATTTCAAATGCAAACTTTACACTTCATAACACTGAGATGGTATCCTTTAAGCCCACTGGGCCAGTGGAAGACACAACCCACAATGCTGACTCCTTCACAAATGATTTCTACGGACATCTCCGAGAATGCATGGATCATGCAATCCCATATAAGACCAAGACACTATCCACAAAGGGAAATCATCCTGTCTGGTGGACCCCAGCCATAGACAGATTGTATAACAAAAGATGGAAGCTACTGCAAGACAGAGCATAATTCCATAAAGGGAAGGCATGTCTGATCAGCATTAGTAAAGAGCTATTTTCTCTCATACAAACATCCATGGGCAACTTTGAGATGGAAATCACAATGGACACTACAGATAACCACAAGGCCTTCTTCAGTTATGTTAGAAACCTGGTCAGAAACCCTCCAATATGCTCATAGTTAGTACACAACAACAAATAATTCACTGAACCCACATATATTGGCAACATTATGGCAGACAGGTTCAGTGCAAGTTTCCCCCCTCCCTCTCCCCCAAACTATGACATACTTATCCCAGCTGAATGTAACCTCTCTGTCATCACAGATGTCCAGGTGAGAGCCGCCCTCAGAAAAGCAGAAAACACAGCATCAATGGGACCTGATGGTATCCCCGTTTGCATGCTACATGAACTCCAAGAGGAGCTAAACACACATATAGAAGTGCTATGTAACACTAGCCTGACTACAGGATATGTACCTGTATACTGGCGTACAGCAGTAGTGGTTCCACTCCACGAAGGAGGCACCTCTACATACCAATACAATACAACACAATACAATACATTACAATACAATACAATATGCTATTGCCCCTGGGACTACAGCAGCATACTGTTCTGCTACCCTGACCATTTTGGCACATGTGATGTGATGGTACCTGCTCCTGTCAAACAGTTACAAAGGGTGACTCATATGGCATATTACCTATCTGACTAACATTCAGCATGGGTATGTGTGACATGTACTCATGGGGAGTCTTGTTTCTTAATGCTGTGTGGTTTATTGCAGGGTATGTCTTCTCTGTGGGTAGAAACCTGTACCACCGCCATGTGCTCTCTACTGCGGTGTCAAGGACGACACACAGCAGTCATTTAGGTTGTGGATGGTGTGAGTTGTTACTATGTTTGTTGGACATCTGTCATGGGTGTGACTTAAGTATGTAAATCCAGGAGTGGTAAACTCTATGTAGGTAGTATGTGTGTACTCTGTGGTGTTGTCAGTCACTGTGCATTGGTAATGTGTTTGAGTGCATTGTCACAGTGTTGTACATGTCACTGTGTCCTTCTCCATATCTGTAGCTGTTATGTGAGGTACATACCATGGCAGCCATTGTGTGGTGTGGAGGGGTACACTGACCTACATGTCCATAGCTGACACACCATGTCTGCTGACACATACCATGTGCAGGTATTCCAGGAATAGTGTGCCACTGTGACTATCATTGGGGGGACTATTGTACACATTTATGACCCTGTTCACCCCTGACACATGCAGTGGTGGGCAGCCAATCACATATCTGGTGGTTATTGGTGTAGGTGATTTGAAATGGGGTATGGTACTCCAGTTTCGACACTGGTGTTCACTCCATGCGTTTGTCACCAGGCACCTGTTGCAATACATCTGTACACATGTGCCTCACTCAGAATATATATACATCTCTCTCTCTCTCTCTCTCTCTATATATATATATATATATATATATATATATATATATGTATATATATGGATCTACCTGACATAACCGACACTGCAAAACACCGACAACAAAAACACCGGCACCACATAATCGACAAACCATAAACACGAAACCTCACATGCCCGACAATCAAATAACCGACGGTCCACAAACACGAAACCTCATACGCTGCACACACCACAATAACAACAATCAACTAACAAAACACATCCCCTGTCGAAAAACCACACACACAACACAAGCACACCAAAATCCTCACAAACCCACACTAAACCTCACATACACAACTATCTACAATCCTAACCCAAACCCTTACCCTAAGGTCTGTCACTATCGCACACTCAGCTAACCCGCGCCCTAACCCTAACTCACTTAACCCGCCCCTAACCCAAACACTACCACTACCGCACATTTACCTTACCCGCGCCCTAACCCTAGCTCACTTAATCCGCCCCCAACCCAAAAAATACTACTACCGCACACTTACCTGACACGGGCCCTAAACCTAACTCACTTAACCCGCCCCCAACCCAAAAAATACTACTACCGCACACTTACCCGACACAGGCCCTAACCCTAACTCACTTAACCCGCCCCTAACCCAAACACTATCACTACCGCACATTTACCTAACCCGCGCACTGACCCTAAATCACTAAACCCACCCCTATCCCCATAGACCGTCAATATCCACACTTACCTTACTTGCACCCTAACGTCCGTCACCACCGCATACTTACACAGCCTTTTTCCAAGTCAGTATCCTCGGCATCGGTGTTTTGATCCGAAGCGTCGGTCTTCCGATTGTCGATCTTCTGGCGCTCGCAAATTCCTTGTCGGTGAAGTCAGCTGTCGGCTATCTCAGGTAGAACCATATATATATATATATATATATATATATATATATATGTGTATATATGTATATATATATATATATATATATATATATATATATATGTCTGTATACATATACACATATATATATTGATGTACATATATTGCTATAGATATGGAGGGGGGGTGTGACAGAGGGGGTGGGACAGGGGGAGTGTGAGATCGTCATATACAGTCATATCTGTAGATAGTCAGATCTGTCTATGTATATGTATCTACATATATCTATATCTGTATGTGTGTATTACATATATATGTTTCTACATATTCTATCTGTCTACATCTGTCTATGTATTCCTACATCCCTCTCTATGTATGTATACATATATGCATATTATATATATATATATATATATATATATATATATATATATATATACATACATATATTGACATACATACATATCCATATGATAGATAGGTATATCAACATGTTTGTTTACAAAACTGTATACACACACTAACATATTGCTAAACATACATAACTGTGAAACCTACTTTGTACATTGCACTACAACCTACATTGATATGTGCACATAGATGCCCTCACATACATATGTATGTACAGCCTTCACTGATAGTTGCTGCATGTCCCCTGCCCTATGCACATCTTCATATACATGTGGATATAGACCAATGACACATATGGAGGGTTCACAGTATGTAGACTTTTAAAGTATTACTTTACATTACCTGTGTTTGTCACAGCTTCTTGCATTGCCGTTTGTTTTGGTGTCCTGCTGCTGCTCCAGTTGGCAGTTGTCAGCTTTCGAGTGGGTTTCGATGACTGTTTTTGTTTTTTTTTTTTTTTTTCTCTCTCTCTCTCTCTCTCTCTCTCTCTCCCTACCTCCACAGGGTGCAATGAAGGTATTGCATGTGTGGACTGGGAGTACAGCATGCTTTTGTAGGTATCTGCATATGTCCATGTGATGGCCTCTGCACCAATTGTTAGCCAGCATTTGCTAATTGCATGCAGCCAATTGTGTACTGATTGCAGTTCTCACTGTGATTCCAGGACAGTGCTATAAAGAGGTATGTGAGATAGGCGTAGCCCTTTCAGAGTTTAAGGGCAGGGACCATGCTGGTATGCTGTGGACACTGTTCTGTCAGTGTAAAGGTTAGTATCTCTCTCATATTTCTGGCTGTGTTGTAGATTAACATTTCTCCATTCATTTCTCCAGTTTCCTGTACCAAGTGTGTATGTACACTGACACCTAAGACTACTACTACTGTTAATGTGGGTGTGTGTGCTTTCCTGTGGGACATGTGGTGTAACTGGTATATAACAGTGGCTCTTGCACTTTGTTGCTATGGCTTCAATATTTGCCCTTTACATTCACTACTTGTATGCCTGCTAGGTGTCTTGACTGTAGTGTGTTGCTGTGGCTTTCCTATTTTTCCATGTACATTCACACCTTAGAATGCTTGCTATATCTGCTAGGGTGTTACTGCATGCAGTGTGGTCTGGCCATGGTGTGGGCCTTGACATCTATTAGGGTATTTGAGTATGCTGCTGAGCAGGCCCCAGAGACTCTCAGGTGCATCTTTTATCTGCCTCATGGAATGGTACATATCAGTGGGGTACACCCATTAAATTGCCTGGTATTCTGCAGTTGTGACTGTGGGTTAGCATGAGCATATGTATTACTACACTATTTCCGACATGCAAGTGGTGCATACATTCAGTACTTCATAGTTACCATTGCATGTGTTGTAACACCTTTCTGCCTACTGTTTGTACATTTCACAGGGAGTCTGTGGGCCATCCCTGTAACTCAGTCACTGTTGCTATGTCTAGGCTTTTAACTATTCAAATATGGCAGTGTCAGACCTCTCAAGTGTACAGATATTTGCAGGATGTCCACATTTTTGACTCATATTTTGGTCCATATCTCATAAACAGCTTTTTCTGGCAAATCACTCTGGGCTCAAGTCAGACTATAGTGACAAACATTTCAGTTTCAGACGTCATATCCTTCCAAACATCCAACATAATGCAAAACCTGTTACTCTCTCAACTGTCTAAGTTTGTTGGAACAATATTTTGAATGTGTCCCTGTTTTTGGGCCTTTGCTCCACATTTTTTATTACTTAGTCCGGATGTGTTGCTGTAAGAGGTTGTGGGGTATGGGCAATGATTATCCTGCTGTGAGTATGTGTGTGGCTTGCAAGGTGCTACAGTGACATTATTACCTACTACCTACCAACTAGCATGGCTGTTTCTGTTCACACACTACTATTATAGAAATCCACTACATTTGACAGTAAATATACATGACATGCTTTGTGTACTACACATCCTATATTCCCTTTACATTCATTCCTACTATTACATGATATATTTATTGTAGCACAATGTTCTTGTATAACAGTCATGGCTTAGTGGTAAGTCATGCAGACTACTGTTTCCAAGATCCTGGGTTTGGGACTGACAGTGGGATTTTATTTTGCTTTTGAGCAGACTACAGGCCTTGTCATTCAGAGTGACTAAGGCACTTTTAAGCAGTTGTAACCAGGTTAGTGCTGGTTTGCGTGGAGATCACGCATGCGCACTGGCGTTCAGCTCCGCGCACACCCGCTTACAACCGCTTAAAAGTGCTTACTCTTGTGCACACCCGCGCTATTTTCTTTGAAAGAAATGAAAATGGGGAGACAGGAAAGTGGTGAAAAAGGGGTCACAAAGAGGGCACGACAGTAGGGAAACAAGCTCGGGTTTTGCAGGAGGGATGTAGGTAAGGCCCATAGCTGCCCATTTCTTCATCAGCAACAGCTGTGCATATGTTTGTAATTTGGTGTGACATTTGAAACCTTACACCCCTGAGAGAGGTGTAAGGACAACAATAATAGTTGTTGTACAGCCAATTGTAATTGACAGTTTCCATGTCCAGCAGGCATGTGTGCGAAATGGGCAGCTATGTATGGGGCGTAATTTTTTTGTGGGTACAGAGTGCCCTTTTTTTTTTTTTTTCAGGTGAGAGTGGTATGTCAGGTACAGGAAGTCAGTATAGCTGGGGGGTAGGTTGGGTAGGTTAACAGACAAGACAAACAAGACACATACAGGGGTGGTGTATGACACATGGGGGGGGTTACACAATTGACGGGGATGGATGTTTGGATATCTAGAGCCCATGACCCCACAGATGGCAACAGTGGTACTGATATCCCCACCCATGGGCAGTTGCCACTGTGCCTTCACTGCCCAGGACGGGGCTGTGCTGGGGGCTGTGTAGGCCGGGCAGCAGGCACGCCTGTTAGTTGTGCCACCCATGCCTCAAGCTGGCGTAGGGGCCCAAGAACAGCTTCCCGGATGTCCCTACACACCACAGTCTGGACATTACGGAGGGTGAGTGGATGTTCTCCTCCGGCCACACTTGCAGAGGGGGGACGAGCCCCATCCCCTGCAGTGCTTCCACCCGCAGGTGGCACAGGGCCACCGGAGGAGGGTCCGGCCTGGGCACTACTGCCAGGTGCACTCGCCAGCTGAGGAGGGAGAGGTGGATCCGCTGGAACCCACCTTCCCTGTCGTTCTATGTTTTGCATTATGTCATGACAGTTTGGGTTAGTAACGTACAATACCATTCACAATTAGTTGTAACAGCATGCATTAGTATTCCCATTAACCAAACACCCAGATATTCAAACCACTGAACAGCAGGCATAACACATGCATATTTTGAACAGCAATACACAGTCCAACAACATGCAGGGTTGAGTGATGGCAACAGGCCATCAGGTTTGGATGTATGAACAGGGCAGATGCATCAACGTACATGCAAATATGTATGAACCAACAGGACAAATGTCCAGGGGTGTTAATTGTGATTGCACATACCAATTTCACGTGGAATGGATTATATGTGGTTATAGGGTAGGGTGAAGAAAATTTAATTAACAACTTCAAATACCAATACATATGCTGTACATTTCTAATAGCTGCAGATATATACACACTACAGTTCTGCCTACAGTTTCCTATGTGATAACTACTTCAAGTTGGTGATAGGAATGTTACTGCTACATCAATATACATTTTCATTTTTATTCATACACATTCATATCTGGCTCTGTTCAGCTACATCATCCAGCTACATTTGCTTAATATAGCTATAGACAACTGTGGATGTTTGGTATTTCAGACAACCATACTATCTGCATATTGCAGACTGAGAGCAACATATCCAAATTTTCGGATACACATTCCAGCTGCGGTATCATTTTCAGCACGTGTTAGTGTTTGGTTCTGCCTGTCACATTCATTTCATTCTGTACTGACTGCAGTATACTTTATTCAGGAGTTAGTACTACTTTATTGGTGGATTCATAACTCTTTCTCACACTCTCTCACTTGTTTTATTTTTACAATTCAGGATGGTACTTAATTCTAGGCTTTATTGACATGTTTTACCTGTAGTTCTAACAATCCTTTCCAACAGTCTCACTTCTGTCATGTTTCTGTATTTCTACAGGGATATATTTCACACGTGTTTTACTCAGCTTCTGCAGCTGTACTTTTCAGCCTGCTGCAGGTTATGTACTATTATATTACAGGTGGGACATCTTTATTTCAGACTTGTTTCATTTTTATGTTTGGATTACAGGCTGCACCACACTTTTGTAATCAAGCAATACTTGCAAACCCTCTTACACTGTTACTTGCACATTTTATTAATTAGTGACTACACTGCACTCTTTTGCTAACTGTCATACTTATATATTTATTTACAGTTACAGGGAGAAAATTACTGACCTGCTTGGTGGCGCAACCGTGCCAGCCTATTGCCATAGGCTCTACGGTTCGCAGAACGGACACCTGCAGCTGTAATATAAATAAAGTAATATTGGAATACACATCTCCATAAGATCAGCTAGGTTAATTTCTTACATAAATAATTAGATGTAACTTACTCAGTAGTGGGGCGTTGGGCATTTGCCGGGCCTCCTGGATCCAATGGTTCAGTTGGTCCTGCTTCCATCTCTTCAGGTCCGCATGGTGGTGACGGACCTGCTTACCAGTCCTTGGTATCCCTGTGGCACTGGTGAGATCATGAGCCAACCGGTCCCATGCCTCAGCCCTATATACTCCCCGCAGGACCTGCCCCTGCATGAGTTGGGCCTCATGATTGTGGACAAGGAGCCAAACCATATATTTGGACTCCTCAGTGCCCCACCTCTGTGCTCGAAAGCAACTATCCACACCTACACCTGACATTCTGGCTGCAAGTCGGTTCTACAATCGGTTATGCTGTGTATTCCCGCCAATGGGGCTTATATATGCCGTTTGTCCCGCACTTATCTGTGACTGGCCAATTTGGAATTGTATCAGCTTCACAAAACCTGCTTTGTCATGCTCCTCTTTCTATTCATTCCTATATATATGCTATTACTGCATTTCTAAGTGCAACTGTCATGGCTTAGTGGTTCAGTACCTTGACTATGGTGCATGGTATTCTGGGTTCGAACCTGGCCACTGCTTTTTATATTTTATGACTGTCTACACAGGCTAGGAGATGAGTCTGTGTAAAGGCAGTTTTGTTACAGCTTGCTCAACGTTGCCCGTCTGTTAGCTTGTTGGCGTGGTGCACAGCTCCGCGCAAACGGATCGCGCTGGTTTACGCGTGGTTTGGCTGTCAGCATGCATATTATGCTCAGCTCAGCTATGGGCACACAGTTTCAGCATGTTAAACCACTGCTCACCTACGGGCACTCATTTTACACCTGTTAAACCACTGCTCACCTACGGGCAGATGTACTAAACTTGTTAGACTGTAGCTCAGCTATAGGCACATCTGACATTTTTTATTTTCTTATCTCACATTTCTTCAAAATATATGGCCCATTTCATTACATTTTACATAAATTCTAATTTTATATATGTACATATATGTCAGGGACTTGTTTCGTGCTTATTTCACTAAAAAAAAAATGATGTTGTGGGGGCTCTTCAGCAGACGTCTCTACCGCTACGCTATTGCTTCTTGGCTTACTTTGCATATTTAGTTCTTATATGCTTTTCCACTGACTGCTAACTGTGGCTAAGCTACAGGCACGCCCGCGCAAACGAGCACACTCATGGGCAAACATCTTTACAATTTTAAAAAAAAAATTTAAGATGATCATTTCTACATTTTATGTTCGTAGTCTGTGGGGGCATGTGTTGTGTTTATTCACATTTACATGGACTCTGTCGTGGGGGTTTACTTTCGGGACTTTTACTCTTCTGGGGCGTGTCCATTTGCAGGGCTCGGCCTACGGACATGCCCCATACTGTCTTTCATGGACCGTGTTAGCCTTAGGTGTGATTCAGCATGCCCTCATGCATATGCATGACATGCTGACATCACCCCGTTTAACTGCAGTCTCCGTGTAAGCCTTGTAACTCTTACATGGAGGCTTCGTGAATCCTGCCCATAGTCTTGTAAGATGTGACATAGGTTCAAATGGATATGACAAGAAACAACTGTATAAAAGATCAACCAGCCAAACATTAGTGCACATATGTAGCACAAAAGCTGAAACTAGACATTTTAAAACAAACTGTTATACATAACAGGTGGGAATTATAATATCTTATCATAATGGCAACACTTTCCATATTATATTTGAATGTGAATGGTCTCACAAGTATATTCAAAAGAAGAAAGCGTAGTGAACTATACTAAGAAATGCAGACTGCAAAAACTATGCTAGAGGAGACACATTTGGAAAGAACTGAGCATGTGAATTTGATAAAGAATGGACATCAGGATGGTTATTCAGCAGAATGTCTGGGACAAAGGAAAAGCTGGGTACTTATATTAATTTCTAGAGGAGCTCCAATAGTGATAGAAGAGGAAAAAAAAGATAATAATGGCAGATTTGTAGCAGTAAGGGACTACTGGAAAGGGAGGAGGATTACACTGGCATGTATTTATATTCCACATGAAACTGCTACAATGTAGCTTAAGAAAATTCTGGAAGAAATAATCAGCTTTCAGCAAGGAATATTACTTGTAGGTCGGGACTAGAATTTGATTTGCAACAGTGAGGATGTATTTGGGGGCCTAGAATGGAAAATATAACAATAGAGGATAGAATTTTGAAGAAATTTATGAAAAATATTTGGTATAGAAAATGTGAATTCAGTAGTTGGAGCTCAGAGAGAATTTACATGTTATTTTCCAAGATACAAAAACTGGGCTGGGCTGCAATTATATTTCCCAGGAACATATGCATTTAATTGAAATTTTTGATATGCATCCAATAACTGTTTCAGATCATGCACCGGTGTTGTATCTTTCGGTTTTTCCCTGTTAGGGGTCGCCACAATGGAACTCCGGTCCGCTAATGATTGGCAGTAGATTTTTACGTACCGAGTTGCCAGCCCTGACGTACAACCTTCAATGAAGGTACGCCCATTCATGCATGAATGCACACAGAAGACGCTTTAGCTGAGAATCGAACAGGACAACGTCTTATTGTGAGGCGACAATGCTACCACAGCACCACCACTGCGGTCAATAATAACTACAATAAAAATTTGGGGTAATGAAATAAAAATGAGGCACTGGCACTTCCCCATCTATCAGTTAAACAGAAAGGAATTTAAGGACTGGGTTAATGGAAATTATTCAGGAAATATTAGGGAAGATAAGAAATTTCTTCAGAAAATATAGCTGGGGAGTGGGATAAAATGAATGTGGAGTTTAAAAATACAGTAAAAATAAAAGAAAGAGATATGGTTAAGAAGTAACAAGAATTATTTAGAGGGGCTGACAAAGGTTAAAGTATTACAGAATAAGGGGAATCTCACAGAAGAAGAAGAGGCACAGCTGTAGAATGCTAAAGAGAAAATGAGGGACTACTTAGATAATATGCATGAGTTTAGAAATATTGCTATTAAGCAGCTATTTTTTATAATAATTCCAGAACACAAAAGCTTTTAGCACAACTGTTCAGGCAATAGAAAGTAGAAGGGGCTGTTGCCAAGCTTAGGGAGCCTACAATATGGAATAAAACAGAAGTCTTGTAAAGGTATTAGAAATATTTCCAAAATTTTAAGAAAATATGTATAAAGCAAACAAATGTGGAAATCAGGACAAAGTACAAATGGAAATGTTTATGGAAGAATTAAACATGCCAAGGTTAGAGGTAGTTGAGGCTCAATTACTAACAGGATAGGAGGAGATGAGATAAAAATGGTGATGTCTAGCCAATCTACAGAAACGTCCCCAGGAATAGATAGTATTCCTGTGGAAGTTTGGAAGCAGTAGGGAAGAAAGTGACAGAGATCTGGATGGTTTTAACAGTATTTTAAAAGGAAAAGAAGCACCGACATCCTGTAAGAAAGTTGTGGTGGTTGTAATACCAAACGATTGTAAAGACCCGTAAGATTCAGTTTCATATAAGCCCATTTTCCTTCTAAACCATGATTATAAAAAGGAGTTGCCAAAATTGATAACTATAGATCAGTGTGGTTTTGTGGAAAACATTTGACAACATTAATAGAACAATGATGATCCAAAGGGAAGCAGAATGTAAGAAAATACCTATTGTTTGTGGGTCTTGATGCAGAGAAAGCACTTAATAGAGTAAGCTGGGATTTTATGAATAGGGCAATGGAAGCATTTGCATTCTCTGATACAACAAGGTTAATTATGAGGATATATGAGGGATCGGAGGAGAAAATTAAAGTCTGGAGGGGTCTTGTCTGATAAGTTCTGTTTGAACCAAGGAACCAGGCAGGGTGTCTTCTTTCCCTTTTTTGTTATTTGTGTTATATTTAGACCCACCGACAAAGAAAATAAGGGACTCAGAAATTCAATGATAAAACTGGTATGGTAATCAAGCAAAGCTGACTTTATATGCAGTTGAAATTATTTTGTACCTGACAAAACCAGAAAAGGACATTTCAGTGCTGTGGAACATTTTGAGACAGTTTCAAGTCTTTTTGGGATACAAAATTAATGATAAAACAAAGGCAATAGCTGTAAACTATGTACTCACATGAATTAGTTCAGCAATACCCATATTTATGAAGACACAATAAAATTAAGCACTTAGGAGTATGGGTTAAAAAGGATTCTGTTATAGCAGCTATGGATAGGTGGGATGGGACAAAACAAAAATAACGCAAAAACTAAGAAACTTGAAGGTTCATTTTATGTATATGGATAGCAAAAAACAAGCAGTGAAAATGTTTTAAGTCTCTTTAGTTTTATAGACAGGCCAGGTATATTTTTTATCAGTTGGGGTGACATTGTGGATAGCAATTACTAAAGAGTTGAAGGATTTTATCTAGGAGGGTAAGAGGGCAACAGTCAGTTGCAATAAGTTGATCCTTCCAATAGAACAAGGCAGTTTGGGATTCCCTGATTTCAACGGATATTTCAGAGTTACACAGTTAAGGCTTCTACACATAGGACAAGCAGAAAGCTATAATTAAAAGTGGAAAGGGTTGATAATGAAACAGGTGGGGGGGGGGCAGCTCAAGAAATAAGTATGGACTGGGATTTTGGATGCAGATCCTTAAAGAAAATAACAATAGCTATTCAGAATATTATATTCACAAAGTAGCAAGAAAGTACCCTAAGAATTGAGCCAACACAGTAATGGCGAATCTGCTGATAGGGGTGACTGCAATTAGGGGTACAGAGAATAGATGAGAGGGCTGGAATTTATTGGAAAAAACTGGCAAAAGAACCAAAGTACTGGGAGCAAATAATTAGAGAGGGAAAGGCAATAAAATGGGAAGCTGTCAAGAATACATTTGGACTGCAGGCTTGAGATTGTCTTCCCTATCAAGGACTGATATCAGAGTATAGGCAAAGAGAAAGGAATAGGGGGATCCTAAGTGAAAGAATAGCACTGTTAAGAGTTTTTACTATAATCCAAAAAAAAAAAAAAAGCTGCTGTTAAATAAGGGATAATTTCATGATAACTATAGGACAATCAGAGGAGGTTAGAACGGATTGGGAAGAGAGATTGAATAAGCAATTCATGAAGAAACAATGGGAAGATATATGCGTGTCTTACAAATATGCAACAAAATCTAGAAGATTTAGGATTTTTCTTGGAAGTGTTTGCATAGTTATTTGTATACCCCATGCAGGCTCCTAAGAATTTTTCCTCAGGTAGATTGCAAATGTTTGAGGCGTGATGGGGAAAAAGAAGTAACTGGGAACATTTTTTGGGAGTGTAATGAGTTGGCAGATTTAAAAAAAATTCCCTACAGACTATTCTGTCAGAAATACTGGGTAAGCAAATTGGTATAACTAAGGACATTTTTTTTAGTTGTGATACAGGATCTAAATTGCTTAGACATAGTAAGGCGTTGCTGCGTTTAATTTTGGTGGCTGCCAAAAAGCAATTACTAGAAAATGGAAATCAAAGTCTAAACCATCTGTATTAGAAGTAGTGAATATAGCAACAGAGAGAAAAAAACTGGAAGTGGGGTCTTTAGAAAGGGTAGGAGCAAACTGCACAGAAAAAATGGGAACTATGTGAACAAGGTATGCAGAATAATGTTTTGCAGGAGCAATGAGGTTTAAGAGAATGCAAGAACTGAATGAGCTATGTAATGTTCGATTGACAATGACTGTATAGTAGGTTATATATGATGTATAATGTTTGCAAATGAAAATATGTCAGTATGGTTTGTTTTAATTTATATAAATGTATGACTGCCTATGTCAATAAAGATTTTTTTTGTTAACAAAGAAGAAAGACGATAAGAGGAAAACCTATAACTATAATCTTAGGTGAAGATGCTACGGCTGATGGTGTTTTTGACTTGGAAGATTTACAAATAATCAAAGAGAATTTTAAGAATGCAAAGGTGTGGGGGGGGGGGTGACATGTTAAGCAGTGCCAGAGAAAATATAGCCATAGTTGAAGGAGAGACAGATGAATAGGTTGGACCAATCCCATTCCAGTATTATGGCCACATGCTCCAGGGATCTAAACCTTGTCATCACAATAAACAAAACATGCTGGAGGGATAGGTTCCTGACCCAGAGACTCCCCAGACTCTGGAATAGATTGCCCATACATGTCAAGCAGAGTGCCTCTTTGGCCCTCTTCAAAAGGAACCTTGACAATTGGATGGGAGAAAGGAAATTCACCCCAGGGATCATGTCAGTCACCCTGCTAGACAGGGGTCCAGGGAAGTAAATAGTGTGGGAAGAAATAGCCAGGGAATTGTTATGGCTAGGCTTGTATAGGCCCCAGGGCTGATAGCCTAGTACCAACCTATGAAATTATGTGCTTGATAATGACTTATTACAGAGGGTGAATAAAGGCAGAGAAGAAATATTACACAAACTGTTATTTAAAAAACTTCTCAAGTATGTGTTAGAAAACAAGCATTTAGCCATATTTTGGGAGGACACTTGGGAATGGAATAAACACCAGAGTTAACATTTTAATGAGGTTTTACAGCCTTGATGTAATGAAAGATATTGAGAAATTATGTGCAGCATGTCCAGAATGTCACCAGATTGTGCCACGTCCTGGGTGTAGAAGTCCACTGATACCTATACCTGTTATTGAGATCCAGTTTGACTGGATAGCCATGAACCTTGTAGGTCCACAAGTGAAGACTAGCAATAGCTACTAATACAGTTTGGTAATTGTTGACTTTGCTACTGGATTTCCTGAAGTCATAGCACTGTGAAAAGCTAATGTTTCATCAATAGTCAAAGAAATATTGTTACTTTTCTCCTGGGTACAGAAACCCAAATAATTACTCACAGGCCACAGAATGAATTCACACCCAGGGTAACACACCAGTTTTGCCACTGGCTAAAGTAAAACTGTGAAGACGTTTAAGTGTACCATCCTTCAACTGAGGGGTTAGTAGAGTGCTACTGTAAAACTCTGAAGTGTATGCTAAAGAAAGCCAAAGGGCAAGATAGCAAAAACTTGGATTAGTTACCTCTCTTCCTCCTGTTTATTGTAAGATAGGTTATCCAAGTTTCAACAGGATTTAATCCATTTGATTTACTATATTGAAGACATCCCTGCTGTTTGCTGGACATAGCTAGTAAAGACTTGGGAAGAAGAGACCCCCCCCCCCCCCCCATTTAAATGTGTAATAGCACGCACAGATTTTCAAGATAGGTTGAAACTTGTCGTGCTGATAATGAAGGAACATACAAAAACGGCACAACAAATGCAACAAATGATGCTGAAGAAGAATGCCACAATCAGGGAACAAAGTGTTCGTATTGGTCTCCGATGCTGAAAATACATTCAAAGATGTCAAGCACTCTGAGGTAATAGAAAATGAACACTGGGAAATGCAACATAAGATAAATTTGAAATGAATGAATAGAGAAAATGGACATAATAAAAGAATGAAAGCGTATCACCTACCCTATTTGTGCACTTCGCTTTCTTATTTTGTATTTTAAACTTTTTAAATAAGTTTTGGAAGTTTGATAGCTATAAGTGAATTTATCTTCTTGCATGTTTGGAGAGTTTTTTGCTTTGATATATTTGGGATCTCTTATTCTGAATCATGTCCATCGAAGCGCATAGGGAGCTCGGCTCTGGTAGCCAACCACTTATGGATATCTCACAATTTTCCATTCTGTCAGGACAACTATCAGTTTATTCTTTACCTCCTTATCTAATGGGCACTATAAACAATCTGGATAAGGCTCCAGAACCAACCATCAACGCAGGGGTTGGACAACCACTTTGAAGAATCCATGGGAACAGGCCTCCCAGCTCCTCTAACACTACTATTACTACAGCAACCGTTACTAATGATGACGGTTTGGCGGGAACATCCAGTAACGCTACCACTACACTGTGAAATGCTACTTTTACTTTGGATTTAATCTCCTTCTTGGATTCAGGTACTGATAATAATCCATTTCTTGATATAGACTTTCAAGAAGGTGTTTCTAATAATTTATTTAACACTCATACCAACTCTCGTGATGAACTTAAACCCATGCTGTTCAGACTTGAGAGACTTGCCATAGTGTTTAAAAACCTTCAGTTTGACAATTTTTATCTCTCTTGTTGTCTACAAAAAACATAGTAGCTCTTGGTTTGAGAATTGCTAAGTTCCCCAACAGTTTGACTAGGGACTCAGACCTTTACAAAGAACTGGTAGCTCTATATAGCAACACTGGCTTATAAGCTATCCGTGCACTTCTGAAACACAACGTCATCAAATTGACTGAAAAAAAAAAGATATTGATGGTCTGCTCACCTCTGTCGTTCAACATCCAGCGTTTAATGATTTGGCTCACATCTACAACGGCATTCAACCTAGGATTAACAGACACGTTGCCACTATTACCCATAGGAAAAAGATTAAACTACAAAGAGACTTTTTGCAGTACCAATCGCAACGAGCATTTCCTCTCAGAAGTAACACCACTCACAGATTCAGTTTCAGAAACCAAAGGACAAGATTTTCCTCTGCTCCTTTCTACTTTCCTTCATCCTAGGATACTGCAAGCAACTGCTCTAATAACCAAGCAGTACGCAGCGTCTCTCCCCACGTTGCTTCTACATCGGGCATTGCCGCACCTGTTAATAGTGTTTCACCTGCTGTATCCATTAATTGTATCTCTCCTACATCCCCCCTCTTATTCATAATTCCCAGATGCCTTTTACTTCCAGAGCTTCCACCAACTTTGCTTCCAGAGCATCCACTAACAATTCTCCTGGACATCATCTGAATACGACTCCTTTTATACAGATGGAAAATCCACCACTCAAGATCGTCAGAATCTTGAGAAAAGGCAGAATGATGTCGTCCAACAGAATGGACAGATCTGATCCCTTCTTCCCCAGAGAAAGTGCAGGACCAGAACCTTTGCCCCTCACCTGTCCCGCTTCAGAAGAAATCAGGATTCCACCCCACTGAACAGGGGTCTCCCCAGAGGTCGTCCAAAGAGATCAATAAGACGTTAAATTCAGATTCATGTGCTTCAGCAGTGTTTAATTTAACATCAAGACATTTTAGCACACATGTTTTGGAAGTTTTAAATAAAGGCTTTTCTTTTATCCCTTCGCAAAGGGCAGGTCTGTCTTCATTACTATTAGATTTTCGCTTATACCTTAGGAAACTTAATCTTAAAGTTATTTGTGATAAAAATGCTGTTGACTCTGATGAAACTGAATATGAAGCCACTCGTTTACCTTTAAAGAAAAGCATTTATAATCCTCCATTAAATAACACACTGTTGATTTTTCTTAAGGTTTGTGAAAAAGATTTCCGTAAAATGTTAAGTGAAAATAGCATACACAAATGGTTCAGCATGTCTGTTAATCAAATGTCAGCTTTGAAATCTTTACAAACTGATAAGTCTTTGAGAATCATGAAGGCTGATAAGGGTACGGGTATTGTATTGATGGAACACGATGGGTACGGGTGTAGTGTTGATGGAACATGATGGGTACGGGTGTAGTGTTGATGGAACACGATGGGTACGGGTGTAGTGGTGATGGAACATGACGGGTATGGGTGTAGTGTTGATGGAACACTACTGGTATGGGTGTAGTATTGATGGAACACGACGGGTACGCGTGTAGTGTTGATGGAACACGACGGGTACGGGTGTAGTATTGATGGAACATGACGGGTACGGGTGTAGTGTTGATGGAACACGACGGGTACGGGTGTAGTGTTGATGGAACATGACGGGTATGGGTGTAGTGTTGATGGAACACGACAGGTACGGGTGTAGTGTTGATGGAACATGATGGGTACGGGTGTAGTGTTGATGGAACACGACGGGTACGGGTGTAGTGTTGATGGAACACAACGGGTACAGGTGTAGTGTTGATGGAACACAACTGTTATGTTCATACTTTATCTGACTTGCATGACAGTGATTACTATGTGTTGGTTTCTTTAGCTGATGTTAACAAAGCCTTCAAAAATATTGATAAAGTTATTTACTCCCTTACTAAGGACTCTAAGATTTCCCCCATGGAAGCTGATTTTATGATGGTACCTGATCCCCAGCTGGGAAAGTTTTTTGGAATTCCCAAAATGCACAAGCATTTGACTGACCCTCCTTTCAGACACATTGTGTCTAATCATAAAACGAAAACTGAGAAGATTTCTGAATATCTTCATATGTGCCTTAATCCTGTCTACAACATTCCCACTTCTATATTAGAGACTCGTGGGACTTTTTGAACACCTTGTTTCATTACCTTCCCACTGCCAGTGATGTTTGTATAGTGTTTCTCTAGCTGATGTCCTGTGAAGATCCCTGTTACCTAAAGAGGCAAGAAAGTATGTGCTGTCTATACCTAGTAGTAAAATTGAACACTTGCCTAACAATTTGTATATGATTTCTAGCACGCTACCTAGCCAGGGTACCTAGCAGCCATAGCCCCCCTCTACCCCTAAAGGTATTCACTTATACCTCTGCTATCCCTCTACCCCTTAATACCATCCATTTATTTCTATCATTGTACTGTCTCCTGCAACTGTTTCTTGGGCCTCGCAAACCTTCTACCAACCATCTCTGCTCACCAGCTTTGGCTGCAATTCATTATTTTTCCATTAGATGGCACCATAACATAGGCTGATTCCTAGCACTGTTTGCCCTCATGTTAACTGGTGTAAGGCTCAGACCCTTCACTAATTAGGATAGTCTAAGGAACTTTTCTCCTGCACAGTCCAAGAAGCTCTTTCCTGTCCTGCTATTACCACTCTTTCTGAGATTCCCTCCCAATACCTGATATCCATCTCTCTACTGTCCCTTACCTTTCACTTCCCCAGTCTCTACCCTCCAAACTTACCAGTACCTACTGAACTGTTCCGCAGAATTCAGCTGCACACAGATAGGTTTTATGCTAGTCCTTAGCCACTTGTTTCTAGGTCTGTGGCCATTCTCCATTGTCTACCTGTCTCTTGGACACACTCTACCTCCTATTCTTCCTCCTACTCCTCACACCCTACCTGTAGATTAGCTTGTTTCCTTTCCTTCCATTTCCCACCCTTCCCCCTAGGACATCCCACTCTCTACATACTAGTTGCTTTCCTTCTAGGGTCAGCCCCATCTGGATTACCTGTCCACCCCTCCATTCCCCTCCCCTTCCCACCTCACATCCTTTCCAATCCCATAAAGCCTTCTTGCCCTATGAAGCGCCATCTTTAGATCCAGGATTCTACCCCCTGGCTGCTCTGCATACCTGGCCCTAGCGTCCTTGTCCTTGTAAGTTATTTGTTCTGTTTGTTTTACTGTTCCAGTCGACAATGAAAGGCCATTGTAATTGTTTTGCTGTTGGATGGCATTACCCTTTATCTATCAGCAGTTGCTAGCTTGTTTTAAAGAATGTACAGCTGCAAATAATGTGGAAACGTTCAGCTGTTATCTACGCGTACCATGTGGAGTAATCGCAAGCTAACCCACTTGTGTATGAGCTGTGTTACACCTTAACATACTTAATCTCTTAAAGGGTTCTTTAACAAATAGTCTCATACCTTAACTTACTTAATCTCTTAGAAGGTTCTCTAGCAAATAGTCTTGGTGCACTACCTTTGCTGAGTGTCTTTCACTCAGACTAGCCTTCTATATGTGCCTGTAAACCTCTTAGCGGTATAGATATACCTATCATATCCCTCTACCCCTTATACCATCCATTTAGTTCTATCATTGTATTGCCTCCTGCAACTGTTTCTTGAGCCTTGCAAACCTTCTACCAACCATCTCTGCTCACCAGCTTTGGCTGCAATTCATTATTTGCTCACTTGATGACACCATAACCTTGGCTGATTCCTAGCACTGTTTGCCCTAACGTTAACTGGTGTAAGGCTCCGACCCTTCACTAATTAGTATTGCCTAAGGAACTTTTCTCCTGCACAGTCCTAGAAGCTCTTTTCTGTTCTGCTATTACCACTCTTTCTGAGATTCCCTCCCAATACCCGATATCCATCTCTCTACTGTCCCTTACCTTTCACTTCCCCAGTCTCTACCCTCCAGACTTACCAGTACCTACTGAACTGTTCCGCAGAATTCAACTGCACACAGATAGGTTTCCTGCTAGTCCTTAGCACTTGTTTTCTAACCTGCTCTGTTTGCTCTGCGGGCTCACTGTGCTCCCCTACCCTACCCCCAATTCTCACACACCCCCAGTGCTCCTAAATCTATACCTCATAGGACACTCCCCTTCCCCTAATAATCCAATTTTCTCATTACCTTTCCCTACACACTAGTTACAAACACACCCTTACTCACATTCCCCTTCTCACTACTTCCACTACTGTACTATCTCTATCCTTCCTGGCTTCCTTTTCTATCCTCTTACTACTTACATCACTCCCCATTCCACCATGCCTTCATCATATCAACCCAAACTTAAAAACTTACTCCTCTCTCTTACTGCAATACATATACTACTCATACCACTCATACTTACATGGTATGAAAACTCACACATCACTGCATCCCTCCATCCTCTAAAACAAACATCACCTATCAGTCTACCTACTACCCACAACCATGCAAACATCACCTTTACCTCAATCTACCTTTCCCCAAAGTATCATAGGCTGGCCCACATTAATCTCCAACAAACCAGAAAATCACTATATACTCTCTTCAAACTCCTGAAACTCTTACATACATTTCAGCAACACCCTCTGCTTCATGGGGATATTCACCCGAACCCAGGACCTAATAATAATACCATACTTAATCCCTAACAGCCCCAAACTACCACTCATATTACCCTGACCAAAACCACTAACTCATTATTGATAGCCCATCTTAATATACAGAGCTTAAACAACAAAATTAGCCCACTGCATACTCTACTGGACATCCATTCCTTTATTCAGAGCTGTTGGACATGCTCCACTTAAAGAAATCCTAATCCCTCTGATCTACACACTCTAGGGACCTAAACCTTGTCACCACAATAAACAGAACATGCTGGAGGGATAGATTCCTGTCCCAGAGACTTCCCATACTCTGGAACAGACTACCTATCTATGTCAAACAGAGCTCCTCATTAGCACTCTTCAAGAAAAATCTTGATGATTGGATGGGAAATTCACCCCGGGGATCACTTCTGTGGCTCTGCTCGACAGGGGCACAGAAAAATAATTTTCTTGGGTGGCGAAAGCCAGGGTACATTTTTTGGCTAGGCTTATATAGGCCCTAGGGCCAATAGCCTAGTACTTACCTATGAACCTATGATATTTTATGTCTAACAGAAACCTGGCTCAAACCAGGAACAAAGGATAAAATGGTTAGGGGTGGTGCGAATGGATGGCAGTAGGGAGTTCCAGAGGCGAGCAGTGCTATAGGATAGAAGGTTTTTGCCTGGGGGATGACTTGGTTTGTGCACTTCTAATAGATTTTGATTGTTTGACCTTAATACTCTATTAGGAAGGTACATTTTAAAGGCAGAGGAGAGGGATAGGCAGAGGGAGGCATTGAAAATGAGCTTATGGGCAAGAGATAGTTGAATGTAGGTGAGATTATTGGGAAGCTCTAGCCATTTTAGTTTTTGAAGGGAGAAACAGTGGTGGGTGGAGCAGGAGCGGCCCAAGGTCAACTGGTGCCCTAGGCAAAAGGGCTCCACGGCGCCCCCCAACACATTACCTGGTACCCCTATCCTGGTCTACCTACACCAAATAAATACTGGAAAAGTGCCCCTGCTAGACCGGCGCCCTAGGCGGCCGCCTAGTTGGCCTATGCCTAAGGCCGGCTGTGGGGTGGAGGACTTATGGCTGGTAGCAAACTTGGCGATTTTGTTGTAGCAAGAGGAGAGTTGTTTTTTTAGAGTGGACTGTAGATTAGTTAGAAGTGGAGCTCCATACAGAAGAGAGGGGATAAGAAAGGAAGTAGAGAGAGTGATTTTGGAGGCAGGTGTGAGGTAATGATTTTGTCGGTACAGCATGCCTAGTTTTTGATGTTTTTTTTTTTATATTTATTTGTATGTGGGAGTTGAATTTGAGCTGGCTATCAATTTGGACCCCAAGTAACTTGGTGTCTGTCACCAGTTCTAGAGGTGAGTTATTTTGACTAGTAATTGAGAATGCATTGATATCGACAGGAGTGACTTTAGAAGGGGTAAATACCATTAGTTTAGTTTTAGAAGCATTGAGTGCTAGGTGATTTTTTTCATCCAATATTCAGTGGTTGAGAAAGCTTCTTGTGTAAGTTTTGTGAGTGTGGGGATAGATGTGGCAGAGCAGATAATAGTCGAATCATCAGCATATTGAATGATGTTTGAGAATGGAATTGATTTGTGGAAATCATTTATAAATATGTTGAAGAGAAGGGGACCCAGTATGGAGCCCTGTGGAACTCCGGTAGGGGTATTGAGGAATGAGGAGGTGGCCTTTTTCCATTTTACAGCTTGGTTTCTATTGGATAAATAGCTGGAGAACCAGTTCAGGGAGGGGGGAGATAGGTTAAGTTCTGAGAGTTTAGTTAAAAGCAGGCTATGTGAGATAGTATCGAAGGCCTTGGAGAGGTCAAGTAGTAGGGTGGAGACAAGTAGACCAGAGTTGCGGGCTTTATTTACAATTTTGAGGAAGGAGAGGAGGGCTGTCATGGCACTGTGATTTGGTCTGAAACCATGTTGTATAGGAGTTAGAAGGTTATTATCTAAGAGATGTGGTAGTAGCTGAAGTTGGACACACTTTTCTAGGAGTTTAGAAATGGGAGACAGGATAGCGATGGGGTGGAAATTGGTAATATTGTTATTGTTACCACCCTTATGTAAAGGTATGATAAAGGCCTGTTTCCAGATTTGAGGTACTATACATTCTTGGAGAGAGCGGTTAATTAAGATGCTGATGGGGTAGGCAATTGATTCAGCAGCTATGCTGAGAAAGTGATGGGATAGTGTCGGGGGCTTTAGTGCATGGCTTCAATTTCAGGAGGAGTTTTTTTATGATAGAAGTGGGAATAGGTTTTAGTGAGAATTCAGGGGAGTGGGATAGGGGGCATTAGGGGGTGATGGGGATGATGAGGAAGTTACAGTAGGAGAAGAGGGTAGAGAGTTAGAAGACTGAGAAGAGGGAGTGGTAACAGTTCTGGACAGAGTGTTGGTAGTGAAGGGTGGGGGTGTATTAGAGAATGTGGAGGTGTTTGAAAATTAACAGGTTAATTTGGCAATAGATTCAGTAAAAAAATAATTAAATTGGGTAGCTAGGTCTAATTCAGTAGCATTGGGGTCTGGGGTTGGGGTGTCTGGTTTACTGGGGTTAAATAGGATAGAAATACCTTTCCAGAATCTTTGAGGGTTTGTTTTATTATTATTTTGGAGTATAGAGAAGTAGTTTTGTCTATCAGAGATGATGAGTTTTTTTTACTTTATTTCTAAGTGTTTTGTATTCATTATGAAGTAAGGGGATCTTGTTTTTCTGATAGTGTGCCCACGCTTTATCTCTAAGCTGCATGGTTGAAAGTGTGTTCTTGGTCAACCAAGGCACGGATTTAAGTTTAATTCTTTTTGTTTGTAAGGGGGCCTGTGAGTCTAGTAGATTTTGTATACACAAAGCTCCAAAAAAACACCAACGGCACCAAACTCCAAAGGATATTCTTCAAACCACTTTTGGAAAATACAATTTAATTAAGCGCTTTTTGTCACCTTATTAAGGCAACTTCTTCAGATTACACTTCAAAACAACACGTAGCCATTAAATAGTGAAATACAGTCACATGATCTTACCTAAATGGTGTATTAATTCTACAAAAAGTAGTACCTTATTAAAACTTGTAAAATATCTTATGAATAATCTTTCATAACTTAAAACTGTGATATCACAATTTTTGTAAACTGCCAACTGGTTACAACTTGTAAAAACATCATCACCACCTGTAAACCTTTAATATTATGATAAGAAATGTATATATATTCATGTATACCCACACATAAAAAATATGTATTTATGTATGACGTTTATACAAAAACATGTTAGTATAAATAAAACATATCCATAACCTGAACGAAAATGTATAAGGTTATTTACTTTCTTTCTAAACTTTTAAGTTTTAGAAGACATTGTATATTACAATGGTCATTTAGACCCAGTTCAACAAAAGCATTTAGTCTTATTTGCCATGTCAATTCACATTCTTCCAGAATTAAATTGTAGGGACCACCTCGAATGTTAGACTGAACTTGCTCTATTGCCATAAAACTGAATTTATGCCCCCCATTTGCCAACAGTGCCTAGCCAAGGCATTTTCGTTTTTGTTTGTATTTATTGCATAACTATGTTCATAAATTCTGTCCCTTAGTCTACGCTCTGTTTTCCCAATGTAAAGTACTTTACATAAGGAACACAGTGCAATGTAGACCACCATTTTTGAATTACAATTTAAATTGTATTTTATTTTGTACTTCGTTCCATTGATAGTAAATGAATTGCCTGTGGTCACAAATTTACACATACTACAGCAACCACAGGTAGACATACCTGTAAGTCTGTTAAACCTCCTGCTAGTAGTAGACTCTAATATTAGTTCCTCTCTTAAAAATAATCTTAGGGGTATCATTTAATTTATACTAACATGTTTTTGTATAAACGTCATACATAAATACATATTTTTATGTGTGGGTATACATAAATATATATATATTTTTTTATCATAATATTAAAGGTTTACAGGTGGTGATGATGTTTTTACAAGTTGTAATCAGTTGGCAGTTTACAACAATTGTGATATCACAGTTTTAAGTTATGAAAGATTATTCATAAGATATTTTACAAGTTTTAATAAGGTACTACTTTTTGTAGAATTAATACACCATTTAGGTAAGATCATGTGACTGTATTTCACTATTTAATGGCTACGTGTTGTTTTGAAGTGTAATCTGAAGAAGTTGCCTTAATAAGGTGACGAAAAGCGCTTAATTAAATTGTATTTTCCAAAAGTGGTTTGAAGAATATCCTTTGGAGTTTGGTGCCGTTGGTGTTTTTTTGGAGCTTTGTGTATACAATTGCTGCAGTCTTGAACATTTACTAGAGTCTAGTAGTTTTAGGAATGTTGAGATAAAGTGGGCAACTACATCATCTAGGGGTAATGTTTTTAGATAGTTCCAGTTTATAGCTTTTAGAGAGTTTGAAAAGGTTGTTGGGTTAAATTTTTTTTTGGTTACGGGTAGTTATGAAATTATGGGTGCAAAATAGTTTTGAGTGGAGTCGGTGAGTGAAGATGGGTGTATGGTCGCTAAGGGAATCTGAAAGAGTGCCACTTTTAGAATAATAATGGGGATGGGAGACTAGAATCCAGTCCAGTATACTGCCGCCAGGGAGGTTCTTTCAGGGGCATGTTACTGTGTTGATTAGTTGAGAGAAATTATGGAGGTTGATGTTGAGAGAGTTTGTTGGAGACTGTATAGAGGCCTAGTTAATATTCATGTCTCCTAAAATTATGGTTTCATTGCTAATGTTATTGGAGAGCCAGGAGAGGATTTCTTCAAGTATAGAAATATTATCACCTGGGGGGATATAGAGGGAAGCTAGACAAATGTGTTTATGTTTGTTAACTTGAAGTAGAGTGAGGAATAGTTCAGCGTTTTTAAAATGTGGAATGGGTTTGTTGTAGGGAGTGACTAACAAAGCGGATGAGTAAAGGAGCGCTATTCCTCCACCTTTTTTGTGGGACCTGTCTTTTCTAATGATAGAATAGTTTGGTGGAACTATTTCAGAGTCTTTAATGTAGGGTTTTAACCAAGTTTCAGAAATGGATAGTATGTCCGGTTTATTATGAATGAGCCAGGCATGGAGGTTTGGGACTTTGTTAATTTTGCTTTGGGAGTTTAAAGAGGTAAGTAATATGGATTTATCTATAGTGGTTGAGGTGGGGGGTCCTGGGTTGTGATGAATATCGCCAGATAATAGGCTGGTGATTAGATGAAGGAGTGGGTCCAAAAGATAATTGGACAGCTTAGAGAAAAGATTGGGTTCTATTGTAATTCTGAAAGATGTATTAGATATAATGGGAGTAGAATATTTTTGAGTGGCGATAGTTTTGTATGGGAAAAATAGGATGTTTTTTATAGAATATAGATGGGGAGAGATAGGAGAGTGTGAGTAAGGGAAAGGGGAGTTAAGGTGGTTGGTTACATGGGAGGACTGTGAATGATGTGAATTAAAGGGTTGGGTGAAGTAGTGGAGAAAGGATAGATTTAGAAGTAATAGTGGTAAAAGGGAGATAGTTGTGGGTCTTGAGAGCATATTGAGATAGGGTTAGTAAGGGATCAATTAAGTTATTGAGTTATATATGAATATAAGGGACAAATTATATATAGAGGATATGTTACTTGCCTAGTAGTAGGGAGGGAATGGATGGTTATGTTAGGGGTTGGAGAGGGTGTGGTTGGGGGTGTGTGTAAGAGGGGAAAATGAAGCTTATAGGCTGGGTGTAATGTATTTTGGAGAGATTATGAGTTTAATTTTGGAGGGAAAAGGCAGTGGGTGTTTCCAGAGTATTGGATGTTGATTGGTGTAGAGAATAGTGGGTGTGGTGTTTGGAGGGATAAATGTAGAGGTGTTGGGGGTGGGTGAGAATTGGGGGTAGGGTAGGGGAGATGAGTGAGCCCACAGGGCGAACGGAGCGGGCAGAGAACCCAGGAGGAGATCGAGAACCTATCAGTGGAGCTGTGTATCAGGAGGCTAAGTAGTAGAGGGGTAAGTAGAAGTGGGGCTATTAGGGTTTAGGGGGAGAGTGTGAGAGATTACAAGTGAGTGAATTAAAGTCTATATTAGTGGGGAGAGGATGCCATCTAGTGGACAAATGCTGAAGTGCACCAAACCCACTAGGGCAGACTCTGGACTAAAATGGCCTGACGGGAGAAGGGACCTAGTGTAGTGCAGAGAGCTAGATGGGGGAGAAAAACAGGGAGACAGAAAGAAGAGGAGTTTAGGCTGCTGGCTTGCCTGGCAGGGAGCATACTGAAATTAGCTAGCAGGGTTTAAGAATTTATATTAATGTATGGTTTAGCTGCAGATGCACATACTTCCTTGTATCCTTCTGGAAAGACTCTTGATTCAATTCCAAAAGGGGGTTAAGGCAGCAGAGTTGTAGTTATTGCTTGAGGGAAATGGTAAAAAATGGTAAAAAAAACTACTACCTTAAACTCCAAGACAGGCATCAACAACCCCCCCAAACATTTTGGACAGCTATTAACAAACTTTTATACCCAGGACACTCCATGACTCCAACTCCTTCAGGACTTTCCCTAAGCACACCTAAGGAGACTGCTGACACCTTCAATACCTCCTTTTCAGAAACTGTACAATCTCTTGCAAATTCCTTACCTCTTCTCACCCCAACCCTCTAAAATTTGCCACTACTAGCAAACCCCCTACCTTTCAACTAAACCCAGTCTCTACATTTTTCATCCATACCTTTCTTACTAAACTTAAACCATGCACCCCAGCCGCTGATCTCTTATCAGCGGAATACCTGCAAATTGCAGCTAAAGTTCTCTCCTATCCTATTTCCATACTAATCAATAGAACTGTTACTGAAGGTTCCATCCCATCTCTCTGGAAAATTTCACATATAATTCCTCTTCATAAGGGTGGTTCCTCTACCAAAAAATCTAACTATCGCCCTATAGCCCTGCTCTCCCCTCTAGCCAAAATAATGGAAAAATGTATCCACCACCAGCTACTTGATCACCTCCTCCAATATAACCTTCTAACAGACTGTCAACATGGTTTTAGGCCATACCACAGTACTACTACTGCCCTACTATTCTTCACTGATTGCATCAACAGGCATTGCAACAATAATAGGCTCTCTACTGTTCTGTTTATAGACCTATCAAAAGCCTTTGATATGGTGAGCCATCAATTACTACTACAAATTCTAGAACAATACTCACTCAACACAAAGACATTACATTGGTTTAAGTCCTACCTAGAAAACAGACAGCAAGCTGTTCTCTGGGACAATAACCTTTCCACTCTCCTTCCCATTACTCTTGGGGTCCCACAAGGCTTCATCCTGGGACCTCTCCTCTTCTCTATCTTTATCAACGACCTACAGCTAAATATTCCACAATCTACCTGCATACAATATGCAGATGATTCCACAGTAGTGTGTTCTGCCACCTCATCTGCTGAGCTTCAATCTATCATTCAGACAGTATTTAACTCAGTTGAAAAATGTTTTTGCAACGTTGCCTCCTACCAAACACCAAAAAAAAAAAACAAATTACTTGTTTTTACTCCTACACAGAAGTCCCCTCCAATATATCTAACTGTCAAATCCAGCAATGGTACTACAATTACACCTGATCCAACCACCAAGCTGTTAGGAGTTACAATAGATCACAATCTCAACTTTGATGCACATATTAATACTACAATTAAAGTTGTTAACAGAAAACCGGGCTCACTCTATAAGATTAAGTCCTTCCTCACCCCTGATGCCAGAACCACCATTGCCCATACCCACCTGATCTCTACTCTCCTCTATGCTTCATCTATCTATACAAATTTTTCCAAAGCTAACCTAAACAAACTAGCAACCTCCTACAACAACATTGCCAGATTTGCTACATGTTCACCATATAAACCCATCACTGTTTAAATCTCAAACATCTAGGCGGGCTTGAACTCCAAAACCAACTACAAGTTCAGCAACATACAATTACCCATAACATTCTCTTTCACACCAATAGGAGTCCTATTCTTAATAGCATTGTCATTCCTTATAGAAATCTTACTACCTTACGCTCAGCAAATAAATTACAAGTAACCACCCAGAAATCCCTTAATAAAGCTGGGGACTCCCTCTTTTCTAATTCCATGGGTAAGAGTTGGAACAAACTCCCCTGCAACTTACAATTACTTTCATCCTTATCACTTTTCAAACACCAACTAAAACTACACCTTAAAGTACATTGGTTATGCCCATGTACCAACCCACATTAACACCAACCATCTAGTATACTTCCTTTCCCCCTCTATTACCCACTAGGGTGCAGCTACACCCTCTTCCTGGCCAATATTGTCATTTTCTTATTTCCTTCTTACTTCATGAATCTTACTCTTCACTTTTCTATCACCCCTCTCCTCCTCCTGATATTTTCTGTGTCAGTGTTAGTACTTATGACACCTATGTCATTTTACGCAAAGCCCTGCAAGCATAATAACTAGATAGAAACCTTCACCCCTTCCTCACTACTTTTGTCTATTGTCTAACTTTATACCTCTGGTATATACTACTCATACTACCACTTAACCAACACCCTCGTTTATCCTTCTCTTTTGTTGTTTGCTCCTTCTATGCTAACCTAAACATACTTTGAATTGAATCATTACTTACCATTTTGAATCTTTGCCATTTGAACCTATTTTATAACTAAATTAGACTATACCTTTTGCTGTAACTGCATTTTCTTTTAACATGCATTATATTTTATGTAATAATTTTACTGTTTTGATTGATTTTCATTTGTAGTCCTGTTATATGTTAGCTTAATTTTGGAGCTTATCTCCCCGGGCCTCTACTGAAAATGGACATGTATCCAGTTAGACTAGCCCGGTCAACAAATGTAAAATAAAATAAATAAATAAATAAATAAATAGTGACCTTAGATATAGAAGCCTTGTATACAAACATCCTCATGCTGAAGGTATCCAGTTATTAGCTTCGTACCTTACCCAATTTACTGGCTTCTCCACTGACAAAATTGACACCATTTCCACTCTGATTTCCCTGGTATTGAAAGGGAATTTTTTTCATTTTAACAACCAAATTTTCCAACAGGTCAAGGGCGTTGCAATGGATTCAAGGGTTGCTCCCTCTTTTGCTAACCTTGTCCTTGCAGCGTGGGAAGCTAATTCTTTGATTCACTTACCAGGTTTCAACCTCACTCGTCTATACAAGAGGTACATAGATGATGTCTTTTTTGTATGGGAAGGTAGTAAGCAACAGCTAAATGATTTTATTGATTCCATTTCCACCTCTATTCCTTTTTTAAAATTTAAGATAGCAGGATGTGGCACACAAATCAATTTTTTGGACACCCTTATCACATTAAATATTGATAACTTGACATGGGAATCTTCCATTTACAGAAAGGACACTTTTAGAAATAATTATTTAGACATTGATAATATGCACCCACTATTTATGAAATGGAATTTGGCCAGGGGTCAATTTATACGTGTTTCAAGAATTACAAGTGAAGATTCTACTTTTGTAATTGAGTGTTTAGTGCTTAAGAACTTTTTGTTACACAGGAATTATCTTGAGAGATTGTTGGACTGCATTATTAAAGAAATTTCAACCTCCAGACATTCCAAGTTTCCGCCCATTATTAAATATGGGTTTACTCCCAAATCTCACTTTACTTCCACTGTTGAACCTTTTGCGAACTCCCGCAATACCTTTGTTTACTCTAATGATGATGAACATGTTAGTTATTCTCAGCCTTCCACACATACATCTCTATACCATGAACATGCTAATTTGGCACTCTCTAATTCACTTAGTATATCCCCGTCCTAATATACTTTAACTATTGACCAAACCCACTTGTCTGCCATTCATAATACCTCTTCCAGAGAAGCCCCTAATATTGCTACCATGATGATGTTCCCCTCTACACACCCCTGTATCTACAGGATCTATGTTTTCTGCCCCCCATCACCTTCTTCCTTTTACCTGCTGCTAATAATCCCAGCACTAATAAGCCTGACTGGACTGTCAGCTTCCCTATTCCAATGTGCAGGGATTCCACTGAAATTAAACACATTTTAGAAAGGAATTGGGATATTATTACTAGCAGCCAAGAGACAGTTTCTATTCTCGGTCCGAGCCCGTTGTTCACACATAAGCGATCTAAATCACTATGATATTCCTTTGAAAATAGGGATCCCCCTTTCTTCCCTACTGACCCTTCTAATACTGACAATGTTATGATTAACAGGATTTTATAGGCATGTTCCCTTGCGGCTCATGTGTAGCCTGTGATTTCATCCAAACTGGTGACAACTATGTGTTTCAACATAATAATTTTGCGAATACAGCATAAAAAATACTTTGATTGTAAGACTCCTAATGTAGTCTATGCTGCATGTCCTGTCCCAGCTTTTTTGTGGGTAAGACCACTTACTTATTTTCAGCTCGTATCAAAGAGCATTGTGCAGCAGTTAGAAATAAAGACATTTAAAATGCTTTAATGAAACAGCACTGAATGTCATGCCTTTTCCCATTTTAAGTTTCTTGTTTTAGACTTTGTTGATTTGTTCATTGGTGATGTTAACACGTTACTTGAAGTAAAAGAACTACGCTGGGAGCTTAGACTCAATGCGGAAGTGCCTCCAGGACTAAATAAGATGCTTAATGTAAAACGTGCACTCAAATGGAGACGCTAATTTTACTTTCTACACTTCAAGCTTTATTTTGTTTTCTGTTTTGAACTGTTTTCCCAATATTAGCAGCCTTTATGCTTGTCTCTTATTGCTTTCCATTACATTCTATTGCCATTTCTGCTGAGTTATCACATCACATGTTTGTAGTTTTGAATGATGTATTTAGTACACTCAACTGTCACTGTTTACTGTAAATTCTCTGATCCCCATGACAACTATACTTGTTTTTAAACTGATTGGTTCTCCACTCATTTGCGCATCTTCTTCTTTCGGCTTTTCCCGGTTAGGGTCACCACAGCAGAACTCTGGTTGGCTAATGATCGGCAGTAGATTTTTACGGTGCTGAGGTGCCAGCTCGATGCCCAACCTTCAATGAAGGCATGTCCATTCACACATATCTTTTGAACGCCACTCGACTGCGGGGAGGACATGCAGACTCCACACAGAAGGCGCTCCAGCTGAGAATCGAACAGCAGAACCTCTTGCTGTGAAGCAACAACGCTACCGCTGCACCACTGTGGCTGCTCATTTGCACATATTGTTATTGATTAGACTACTGTCTATTGGTGTATTATATTTCTGGCACATCCCTTTTATATTTCATATATAATGCTTGTTCTGACGTGTAATAGTTTATCTGATGAAGTTCTTCCTACTAATAAAGGAACAAAAGCTTATCACCTGCTCCTATTTATGCACTTTGTTTTCTTATTTTGTATTTTAAACTTTTTTAATAAGTTTTGGAAGTTTGATAGTTTATATATATATATATATATATATATATATATATATATATATATGTATGTTTGTGTTCCTTCTACTGACACACCAACCATGTGGACAGATGCATGACACCCCCCCGCCCCAGCCATTCAGGCCCCATTTTTGTACCGTGCCTCAATATTTCTTCCTCACATTTTAGTTAAAAATATTTTTTCTTTTAAATTGTAGCAAACTGCTTGCTACAATTTAGACCCCACATGATGTGCTACATCTCAGGTTTGACTGCAAATGCAGTACCGACTTTTTAAAGATGGTATTGCACTAAAGAGTGATAGGGATGATTGATGGCCGATCACTCCTCCTAACTCTTTTCACAGGTTCATAGGTAAATGTAGACATATCCACAAACCAAGAACCAAAACAATCAGCAAAGGACCAGAGCCAGTACACAGAAGACCAAACCAATCCAATTTATTGAAACTGCTTTAGTGCTTTCATCAGTATGTATCCACAGACTTCTTCAGAAACAAATGAATCATAATACATTCCACATTTAAATACCCCACCAAAAAATCACATGACTAACAACACAATTAATTAATTGATTGTTGAATGCCTTTAAGACACATGCTAAAAACAAACATGCTGAATTCTTAAAAAAGTAAAAAGTAAAAAAGTTTTTTGTATATTAAAAAAGGGTTGTTACACATACATAAAACTTATAAAAAATAAGAACAAAGTTTGAGCACACTAGCAATAGAGGCATAGTTATTTAACCCAGGGTAGACACAAGCAGTAAGCTTGATCTGCCATCTGAGTTCTTTCAACTCAACCAAATCATTCCAAGGACCACCCTTGACATTCTTAATAATATCAATGTCTACAAACACAAACTGATGGTTAGGGTTACCGGAAACATGCTTGGAAAATGCATTATTCGTATTACCATTTCTAATAGCCAGGAGGTGTTCATAAATACGTTCACTGATTTTTCTTTTAGTCTTTCCAACATAAAAACAGTTGCATTGTTGACAGAGAGCCAAGTAAACTATACCCATAGTATTACAATTACAGTGGAACTGTGTTCTGATACAAATACCATTCACATATATCTTTTCAAGTTCAATAAGATATAGCGCTAAAATAGTTTCAATAAATTGGATTGGTTTGGTCTTCTGTGTACTGGCTCTTCCCCTTTGCTGAGTGTCTTGGTTCTTGGTTTGTGGATATGTCTACCTTAGCCACTGGTCCTGGAGTTGGTGCTGCTTTACAAAGCCCAGACCGAGTGGAAGCCCTTACTGGACAAGTTGGGCTATTAACACAGTTGGTACAGTAGCTCATCCACCATGTTGCTGGATTGGCTGCACGGATGGACACCGAACATGCTGTAGATTCTCAAATTGTGGACATTCCTGCAGGACAAATTCATAACAACAGGGTCACCTCTAATACATCAGTCACTGACTTTACTGTTACACCTGAAGCTTTAAGACCGGTTTTGAGTGAGCGACCGGTCAAGTTATCTGAGTGGTTTCAGCCGAATATTGGTATATCCATTGAATGTTTAAAAGACAAATTACTTAAAATTAAAAAGTTACAAGTTGAAAATGGTTATTTTATGAAAAGTATTAAGATGTGAAGAATTCCCAAGGGCTTACAGCATTGGAAATATCCTAACAGTCTTGTATTGAATTCTCCTCTACACACGGAATTAATCAAATTATTTGATCATCAGAGTTGTGAGCTTTTGGAGGTTTTAATTAAACACAACCAGAAGATGATTGATGTATTAATAAATTATCCATGGAGACCTACTTTTTGAACAGTATAAGGAGAACTTTGCCATCAATTTTTCTTCTGTTGACAAAACCATTAGGGATGTTCAATTTCAGAAGGTAAAGAAGTTTGAGCGTGACCGGCTTGATTACCTGAAAGGATTGGCTTATCCAAAGCCTTCGGTTACTATGGTAATACACAATGAAGGCGCAGATAGATCCGGCCATGATGACAATGACGTTACACATGCTGGCCTGGCCCCTTTAGGTCCAAATCTCTCCAGACGCTCGGAGAGGATCCAGAATCGGTACAGCAATCAACAGAATGTTTCAAGGGGAGATATGAACAAGAGTGAGGGCCGAGTATGTCAGAACTGAAGGAGAACGGATCAGAATTATGTCTGTTGAATGTGGACTTGAGTGTTGAAAATTTTTCACCTGTTTCTAATGATGAAGACCTAGATGGTTTAAACATTGTTCTAAATATGCAAGGTGACTTTTTTATTTTTAACTATAAAAGCTATGTTTTTGGTTCTGGTACAGCGGATTTGTTATGTAAGGGTTTTAATTTTGTCCCTATGTCACACACCAGAATAGACGACTTGATTATTGATTTTAAGTTATGTTTATGAAAGCTTAACTTCAAAGTGTTATTTAAAGACAAGTTTGTTGCTGATGTCATGGATGATTTTAAAAGAAGCAATATATTCAACCCACCCCTTCCACTCCCTCTGCTTATCTTTGAGAAGGTATGTGACTTTGATTTTAGGTCACTTTTATGCAAAAACAATACACGGTTGGTTGGGAAGCTTTCAGAATGTGAAGTTGATCTTTTGAAGCAGTTGTGCAGGAACAGAACCATTCGGGTGATGAAATCTGATAAGGGAGGGGGGGTTGTTATTATGAATGTTGACGATTATTTAAACAAAATGTTTTTATGGTTTACCTTTACATGTGTGTAATGCACGTGTGAAAGTAAAAAGACCGAAAGAATGTTTTCTAGTTTTTACATAGTCGAAAAAATATGCATTGAGTGTGCAATGAGCAAATGCACAGTGACATTTGCTCATTGCAGATTGGCATTTTGGGTGCAGATTGCAATATAGTGGGGATCGGGGAATGGACCCTTTCACTACTGTAGTGTGATCTTGGAGTTAGAATATTAAATTGGGGGGATGTGGGGGGTGCAGGGGGACTTGCCCCACTGCATTACATTGTGTGTTCGACATTGGAGTTCAAAACTCAGTTAATCTGCTGTTCGATTTGCTGAGTTTCAAACTTCCGTGACATTCCACATCCAGAATTCGGCATTTTGGTTTGCCCAATGGGCCATTCGACAACATGATTTTCAACATTTCAAATGTAAACCGTTTTTATTCTTATGTGACAATGTATTTTACTTAAGAGACTTTGCTGAATACGGTGAACATAGCATAAGCTAGAATAGATTGGTTGCTTCAGGACCTGTTGGACCAAGGTCAGATTGATTTGAGCACTTGGTCTTTTTTAGATGTTAAATTCCCACTTATTCCCTCTATTTTTGGTCTACCTAATACACATAAAGATTTGAGAGACCCCTCCCTTTGAGACCAATAGTTAATGCTTCCAAGTCCAAAACTCATTCTTTAGCTAAATATGTGAATTTGAAGCTCATAAATGTGTTGAATGGTTATTCACACATATGCAAAGATTCATGGGATTTTTTGAGTAAGGTATCACAATTGAGTTATGATGACGAATATGTTTTTTGTACCAATGATGTAGTCAACTTGTTTAATGTCATCCCTCACGACATTAGACTTGAATGGTTCCATGATTTCTTAGTGAAGCTAGGGGTATTTTCCAACAATGAAATAAATGTTTTGGACTTATTTATGGAACTGGTCTAGAAAAATAACTTTGTCTTCATTGAAGGGCACTAGTTCCTTCAAAGGAAAGGTGTCGCGATGGGGGCAGCATGTGCCTCCATCTTTGCTAACATCATAATGTTTCATTGGGAGAAGAAATTTGTATTAAACAATTTTGGGACCACTCCTCCTTGAGCATTTTACATGAGTTTCCTTGACATAATTATTTTGCAGGGATTCTGAAACTGATTTACAACTTTTATTGAATTTTTGAACCAGACTACTGATTTTCTCACCTTCACCTATGCATACAGTAAAACCTATATTTCATACTTGGATGTTAAACTATCCAAGGATGTTGTCAACAAAAGATTTGTTAGCAAGATTTACAGAAAACCTGCGCACTCTGTTTTCTGCACTATGACAGCTGCCATCCCTTACACCAGCAAAGGGAATTGTTAAGGCCCAGTTTGTACGTTTACCTAGGATGACTACTGAGGATGAATCTTTTTTGGTGGAAGCAAAAATTCTTACTGACATGTTTCTCAGTAGGGTTTACCCTAAAGAACTGGTTGAGGCAGTCTTTTCTGAAATTAAACAGAAAAGGGGTAGTGGCTTTTATAGACCTTTACTTTGTGCTGTCGGTGACAATTGTCCTATAACGGGTACAACTGAAACCGGTGTTACATCAGTTAAAGCCAACTATTCTTTGTCATTTATCACAAAATACACCCCTTGAGTGTAGATACATCCATCAGATTTTAAATACACATTGGCAGATGCTAACTTGTTTTAATGAATTTAAGGATGTATTTCAATGTAGTATAAAAATGTTGTATAGGAAAGGATTGAGTTTTAAAGAAATTTTTGAATTTCCTGACAGCTGTGATTTTTTTTTGACCTATTCTAAAAAGAAGGGTACCCACAAATGTGGATATTGAAATTATTGCAAATATCTTATTGAACTTGATAAGATATATGTGAATGGTATTTGTATCAGGACACATTTCCATTATAATTGTAATACTATGGGTATAGTTTACTTGGCTTTCTGTCAACAATGTAACTGTTTTTACGTTGAAAAGACTAAAATAAAATTCAGAGAGCATATTTATGAACACCTCCTGGATAGTAGGAAAGGTAATACTAACAATGCATTGTCCAAGCATGTTTCTGGTAACCCTAACCATCAGTTTGGGTTTGTAGGTATTGACACTGTTATTAAGAATGTCAGGGGTGGTCCTTGGAATGAATTGATTGAGTTGAAAGAACTCAGATGGCAGATCAAACTTAATGCTTGTATCTACCCTGGGTTAAATGTCTATGCCTCTGTTGTTAGTGTGCTCAAACTTCGCTCTTATGTTTTGTACGTTTTATGTATGTGTAACAACCCTTTTTTATATACAAAAAACTTTTTTATAGGTTCATAGGTTGGTACTAGGCTATCAGCCCTAGGGCCTATACAAGCCTAGCCATAACAATTCCCTGGATATTTCTTCCCACAATATTTCCTTCCCTGGACCCCTGTCTAGCAGGACGACTGACAAGATCCCCGGGGTGAATTTCCTGTCTCCCATCCAATCATCAAGGTTCCTTTTGAAGAGGCCAAGGAGGCCCTCTGCTTGACATGTATGGGCAGTCTATTCCATAGTATGGGGAGTCTCTGGGTCAGGAACCTATCCCTCCAGCATGTTTTGTTCATTGTGATGACAAGGTTTAGATCCCTGGAGCGTGTGGCTCTGAGGGATTGGGATTTCTTTAAGTGGAGCATGTCCAACAGCTCAGGGTTTGACATGGCCTTGTATGTTAAGCAGAGATCGCCTCTGAGTAGACGATATGCCACAGAGTACAGCTGGAGTTTTTTTAGATTGTCAGCATATGGCATCTGCTTTAGGCCTGTGATTCTTTTAGTGAGGTATTTCTGTGGCCTTTCCAGCTGTTGCAGATGTCTTGTGAGGTACATACCAAACGGGGCATTATACTCTATAATGGTTCTAATGAGGGATGAGTACAGTGGGACAATGACCTCCTTTTTTCTGTATGAAAAGCTCTTAGTGATGAGGTGTGCCACATAGAAGGATTTCCTGACTGTTGTGGTGATGTGGTTATCGAAGGTGAGACCACTGTCCACCTGTGTTCCTAAGTCTCTCATCACACTTTCGATGTTTAGTGTACTGTCACCTATGTGGTAATTCATGGGTACATGTTTTTTCCAAACGGGATAACTATACATTTCATGGCATTAAGCTTGAGCCCATGACTCTGGCACCAGGCATCTGTTTCTGTAAGGCCCTTTTGTAGAATATCCACATCATTTGGGGATTCAGTAATGGCTCCCAGTTTGCAGTCATCTGCGAACTTTGTTAGCCAGAGTCCCTTAGTGTTGGCCTGTATTTCAGAGAAGTAGATGCCAAACAAGAGTGGTCTCAGGAGTGAACCTTGAGGTACTCCACTTGTCACTTGTCTTGAGCTGGATTTGGAGTCAGCTACTTTTACAGTCTGAGTTCTGTCAGTATGCCAGTTGGCTACCCATCAAGTGACATAGGGATTTATGCCCAGCTTAGTAAGTTTGTCTATGATTACAGAGTGGGAGATGGTGTTGAAGGCCTTGGTGAGGTCCAGATAGGCTGTGTGGACTGCCTTACCCTTGTCCACAACTCTGGAGACTGATTTGAAGAAGTCAATCAGGTTCAGGAGACAAGATCGTCACTTCACAAACCCGAACTGGGTGGGGTCCAGTGTTTGAAGGTTGCCAATGTCTTTGTTTATAAGTTCCATGATAATGCGTTCCATGCCCTTGCAGATCAGGCTCATCAGACTGATGGGAAGGTAGTTCCCGGGATCCAAGGTGGATTCCCCCCTTGTGGAGTGGGATAACTGTAGCTGTGCGCCACTCAGTGGGCACGAAGCCTGAGGTGAGGCTATGATTAAACATGACACTTAGGTGAGGTGCCAGTTCATTTTGTAGTTCATGTAGTACACAGCCTGGGATGTCATCTGGTCCCTTGGATGCTGTATTCTTAGCTTTGGAGAGTGCGGTTTCTACCTGTGTGGTTGTGATTACTGGAATTTGGTAATCTTTTGGTATTGAGATGGGCCCTTTAGGGGCTGAGAGAGGGATGAAGTTGGCACTAAATTCATCTGCCAGGATATTGGCAATATCCTTAGGATCAGTATATTTAATGCAATTCTGTTGTAGTTCAGAGCAGATTTGAGCATGCCATTTAGATTCTTGACATAACTATAGAATGCCTTGTGGTTGTCTTTGGAATCTTTGGCAATTTTATTTTCTTAACTAGCTTTTGAGGATTTTATGAGGGATCTCTGCTTTTTACTGAGGCTGGTGAGGGAGTTTTTTGCATCCTGAAATTTTCCTCTTTTCTGCAACCATTTCTTCCTTCTGTTGTATAGTTTGTTTATAGCAGGGGACCACCAGATTGGTTTCCCTTTTTTTGGAGGAGAGCATCTTGGTTCTATTTGGGCTGGCACGATTCATGCATAAGTGGATGTGCTCGTACAGTGCTTTAGTGTAGGATTCTTCAGTCAAACTTTCAGATCCCGTCTGCATGGGTGTCATGAAGTTTTTCACTTCTGACTTCAGTAGCATGAAGCTGGCTTTGGAGAAGTTTTTAAGGAGGTTTCCTTACTGGGGGGTGGGGGTGGGATATGGATGTCAAGGGTGATTTGCTTATGGTCAGACCTAACCAATGAGGGGGTGAGCACTGGTGTGGAGCATCTATCTCCCATGTTGGTAATGACCAGGTCTAGGATATTGGAGCCCCTGGTGGGACAATGGATTAGTTGATCCAGGGCATTGGAATTTATGAATTCCATGAACCGTTGGGAAAAGGAGTTGGTACCTGAGTAGTTTTCACAGTTAATGGCAGGGTAGTTGAAATCACCCAGTATTAGGGTGTTTGGTTGTATCTTAATATTTTCCGGTATGTTTAGAAAGGTATAGTGAGAATCTTGGGGCATGGTGGGGGATCTGTAGCAAGCTACAATTTGGATTGCAGTCTTACCTAGTGTTAGTTGCACCTGGAGAATTTCAGATGCATTGTGTTGGGCAACTAGCCTGGAGGTGTATATATCCTTTGTGAATATGGACACTCCTCCACCTTTAGTGTTTCAGTTTTGGTTTTATGGCCGAAACGTGTGGTAAGAGTTATAGCCTGGTATTGCTGGGGTGCTCTCTGGAGCCTTGAACCAGGTCTCAGTTACTGCACAGATATCGATGTTCTCCATTTTTAGGAGTGCCTCGAGAGAGTGCATTTTGAGGCTTAGACTTCTAGCATTGAGTAGCATTACCTTCAGATTTTGCATGCTTGTATCTGTTACGGTGGTGGTTTTGTCCTTTGAACCTTGCCTAAAAAGGCACTATAGGGGTGGCAAGAGCTTTAGCCAGTAACCTGAATCCCAGGGGTGACAGGTGCAGACCATCTCTGGCAAAGCATCATGGTTTGTCGATCATGTCTTCTCAGGCAGACAGATACTGGATCCCCTTTGAATGACACCAGAAGCTTAGCCAATTGTTGAAGTCAGTCATTTTGTCCTTATACTGTGGTATCATTCTGGGCGAAGGCAGGATGCTACTCAGGGCTAGGGTCATACCTGCCTGGGCCACATGATCGGAGAGCTCTTCCATGTCTCTTTTCATGTAGTCCAGGGAGGTACGTCTCAAGTCATTCACTCCAGCATGGACAATGACAGAGTCGTATTTGTACTTGTTGTGGAGTGACTTGAGTGCATGCGTTATGTGGCGGATCCTGGCACATACTTTTACTTTTTAAGAATTCACCATGTTTGTTTTTAGGGTGTGTGTCTTAAAGGCATTCATCAATCAATTAATTAATTAAGTGTGTTGTTAGTCATGATTTTTTTGGTGGGGTATTTAAATGTGGAATGTACTATGATTCATTTGTTTCTGAAGAAGTCTGTGGAAGTATTCTGATGAGAGCGCTAAAACAGTTTCAATAAATTGGATTGGTTTGGTCTTCTGTGTACTGGCTCTGCTCCTTTGCTGATTGTTTTGGTTCATAGGTAAATACTAGGCTATCAGTATGCAGACTATTACAACCTTAGCCAATAACCAGAGGTCGGAAGCAAACCCTGTAGCTTGCACCTGTGAGGTTAAGACCTTAACCAGGTCTGCCTCTTCCACTGTATTAGAAGGGCGCTGCAAAAAACTTTCTTGTTATAAAGGGCTAAATTTAAAAACATGATAAAAAACATATGCACTTTTTTGTTTGATAGCTCAGGAGAAAGGTATATTAACTATGACTAGTTTGAAACATGTTTGTATCTCAGCAATCAGTACCGAAATAAAAATATACCATGTATGGGGATTGCACTCTGTATAAAAATGAAAATGTGGTAATTAATTAAAGTATTTACATTGCTAAAATTATGATAAAAAAGAGAAACCTGTCTGTATCTAGCAAGTCCAGCTTTTTGGTCTAAGTGCTTTATTAAACGTTTGTCCTTATGCATTCATATGCCATTGTGTTTCTGAAACTTTTCTTTGAATATGTCCCATTATGCAATGAAAAAGAAGGAGTAATAAATGTCATGTAACACTTTTGCTTATATTTTGCCAACTCTCCTTTTCCTGATTCATTCTTGATTAACCCAATACCAACTTACCCTGTGACTCAGAAGTGCTTTGGCACTGAGGTAGACTTTACTCAGAAGAATTCCACACTGCAGTAAACATGGCATGCACTTACACCTGTGTCAAGAGCACAACAGGTAGCACACTCACTAAGTGCAGAAGGCTCTGGGTTCTATTTCCATACCAGATAGATCAATTGCTGTCATTGCAGTGCAGCATAAGGGTGGTAGTGCATTCCTGAGTGTGCAGTCCTTCAGGTGACACATTAAACCGAGGCCCCCTTCTGCTTAAGTCAGTGGTAGCTCAAGTGGAAGTAAAAGATCCCAGTACGCCTATCGAAAAGAGTAGGATTTTTGTATTTGTAAACATTCATACATTTCATGTTATGTACATATTCACATTTACATTATTTACATGACGAACATCACTCAGTACATCAACTTTTTTTTAAGTATCCCCCCACGCTTTTACCTACAACCAAAACCATATTTTCTCCAATATTTTTGTCAATGTCCAATTTCCATTGTATTTGATCTCATTAAGTCTCTCGTTCCATGTTGCCCATGTTACATAAAATATACTCTGACCATTTTCGTTGCCTTTTCTTGACATCTTTTTCCATAATAGCCATGTTTCTATCATGTCCATATTTATTTCACATTTCAAGTAATCTTTAACCAAACCATGTTTACATGCTTCTTTAAACAACTCTTGAATTATTTCACATTTTAAAAAATACATGAAATGTAGTTTCAAACTCTTTACACTTATTACATATTCTATCATGTTTAGTTTTGTTTGCCATGTTTGCTTTGCTGGTAATTTACCTATGGATGACCTCCGCAAACAATTATTGCATTTTTTAATTCTTTTATCATTTCTATATCTCATCACTATTGGTTATTTCTTACTTATTTCTCTTTCCACGAACCAACAAAGTAAACTGATTTCATAATATTTACATACCATTCCTTTCTGTTCTTTTCTATTACATTCAGTTTTAGTTTCTGTAATACAATTTTACTATGAAATCATTTCATTTATTTGCCAATAACACTTTTACTTCTTTTCTTCATTCCCATTCCTTCCCAACGTTTATTGTAGTTACTGTATATTCTTGTCTCCGGCAAATTTTTATCTTTCATAACTCCTTTTAATACTTTATACATATTTAAAGAAACTGCATATACAATTGGGTTTATCAATCCCAGCCCCCCTGCTCTTCTTTCATATGTAAAATTCCTTTATTTACAGGGTTCAGTCTCGATCCCCAGATGACTGAAAATATTATCATCATAATTTCTTTTTCATACTTCACTGGTATGTAAATGTTTGAAGCACAGATTATTTTAACCAAGTACAAAGCACCTCAGATCCAGAAGGTAAACCAGGAACACTTTATTGTAGCAACACCACACCACACAAAATGAATGCAAGCAATGTTGAATAAACGTTTTCATCCTCAACTTCATCAGATACACCCATTCAGTTACATTCACCTTATATAGAACATATAATTAACAACCATCCAATGTCCTCAGTTTTGCAATTAAATAATGAAGGCTTTACAATTAAATAACAAGACTTACTAATTATTACTTAAAATTCTCTACAAACATTAAAACTCAATATAAACTGTTAAAAACATTTCCCATTTAATAACAAACCAACCAATAATAAAACCACATTTAATTTTTTTTTTAAAAAAGTATGAATATCTATGTATATTCATTCAAGTTTAATAAAATACTGTAACTTAAAAATAAATTCTCATAAAACAACATTTCCTTGCTTGCAAGTATACTGTATCTCCTGTTATAAGATGTGAACAGTAACTACAGCTTCCACATTTAAATACACCTTTTTTCTTTTTGATTCCTTTTTCTATACTGTGTCTGTTCTCACCCCTCTCCAGTATAACCTTGATGTTATTACTTCTCTTGTTTATATACTTTAATTCCTTGTCAAAAATGTAATTTAAATCTGACAATTTTGCAAAATTTTTCCATTCTTTATCCACAATTCTTCTGACTAAACCTGACTGACCATCATATGTAGTAATAATTCAAGGAAAAGAAAGTTGACTTTAAGTACCTTTGCAAATTGTAATACTAAAGGTATTATTTATTTAGTTCTATGTAAACAATGTGATGCATTTTATGTTGGTAAGAATGAAAGAAAGCCCAAGCAAAGAATTTATGAGCATCTTTATGATGTTAGGACAAGAAGTGAGAATAATGCATTATATAAGCACAGTATTGTTTGCAAACAAGCCGAATTTCAGTTCTTTATTCTAGAAACAGTGGCTGTTGACCCTAGGGGTGGTATGTGGGAGACACTAGTGGAATATAAAGAGTTGTACTGGCAAATAACGTTAGAAGCCAGTAAAGTTCCAGGTCTAAATGACATGCTATCTCTTATTCCTGTTCTCAAGTTGAGATCTGCAAAGTTATGAATGAATTTACACTGTTTTTAACATTTTTAACTTATTAGATTGTGAGAGGTTTCCAGGTTTTACATATGTATATACATCACTTGTAATTATGTAGATATCCGCTAGATGGAATTACATGTTGTTTTATGAGAATTTTATTTTACGTTATAGTATTTTATTAAACTTGAATGAATGTACATAGATATTCATACTTTTTTAAAACAAATTTTTAAATGTGGTTTTATTATTGGTTGGTTTGTTATTAAATGGGAAATGTTTTTAACAGTTTATATTGAGTTTTAATGTTTGTAGAGAATTTTAAGTAATAATTAGTAAGTCTTGTTATTTAATTGTAAAGCCTTCATTATTTAATTGCAAAACTGAGGACATTGGATGGTTGTTAATTATATATTCTATATAAGGTGATTGTAACTGAATGGGTGTATCTGATGAAGTTGAGGACGGAAACGTTTATTCAACATTGCTTGCGTTCATTTTGTGTGGTGTGGTGTTGCTACAGTAAAGTGTTTGTGGTTTACCTTCTGGATTTGAGGTGCTTTGTACTTGGTTATAGTAACTTTTTGCATCTTCCGTGATTCGGTTTACAAGGATTATTTTACCCAATATTATAGTGTTTATCAAATGTGTTTTTTTCTATATGAAAATCTATATAGATTCTCCGTTGCTTTTTTTAAAGCTGTCTCGCTATGTTAAACTCCTTTAACATAGCGAGACAGTTTGTAAAAAGCAACGGAGATCTTACTTTCTCCGTTGCTTTTTTCAAAACTGTCTAGCTATGTTAAATGGGTTTGACATAGCGAGACAGTTTGTAAAAAGCAAAGGAGATCTTGCTTTCTCCGTTGCTTTTTTCAAAACTGTATTGCTATGTTAAATGGGTTTAACATAGCGAGACAGCTTTAAAAAAAGCAACAGAGATTCTCCGTTGCTTTTTTAAAAGCTGTCTTGCTATGTTAAACTTCTTTAACATAGCGAAACAGTTTGCAAAAAGCAACGGAGATCTTGCTTTCTCCATTGCTTTTGCCCACAGCTCTGATGTACTGTGTAGGCATACGCATGCGCAGTACATCAGAACTGCCACAGAATACCAGACAGCTGTGGAAGGGCAGCAAGAAGGCATTATACAATGCCATTATTTAAGAAAAGTAATTTTTTTCTTAAATAATGTCATTGTATAATAGCAATAACCCACTTCTGGGTGTGGGTAATGCTGGATTTACCCACGGTTGGCTTTGTTTGGCCACTTGGGCTTCGCCCTCGTGACCAAACTACACCAACCGTGGGTAAATCAGCATTACCCACACCCAGGTGTGGGTTATTGCTATATTGTACCTCCTTCATCATTTTATATCCTCCATTACTTGTTATTTTATTTATTTCCTCAAATACTACATTCATGACTAATGAAAATCTTACACTGCTAGCTGGAAATCCTTGTTTTGTTCCACACTCTATTTTCACATCTTTCCTATTCCAACCATTTATGTTTAATTTCACATATTTTTTCATAGATTGATTTAATAACAAGTAATATTTTGCCACTTATGTTATATGCGTGCAAAATTCTGCATAATGCTTCATATTGAATATTATCATAAGCATTACTTACATCACCTATCATAAACTTTACTTCTACTTTTTTATTAATAATGTCAATTACTTCTCTTATTAACCACAACAAATCCTGATTTCCTTTTCTTCCAAACAAATTTTGATCATATAACCTTTCCATTTTATAGTGTACTCTTTTAGCTATTATTCTCATAAAAATGTAATAGTCTGCATTATTTAACATTATAGGTCTCCAATTTTTTATCTCATCTTTATTTCCTTTCTTAGTCATAAATTTAAAAAAAAACCTGTAAAATTTCCTTGTACATAATCCCTGCTTCCATCCATTCATAACTTGTATAAATACCATTTTTGCCAGTCTTCCATTTCTTTATACATATTATATCCCATCCCATCTGATCCTGTGGCTGAATTTATGTTAATATCTTTCATAATTTCACTCAACTCATTTATATTTTTTATCTCTAAATATTTATTGTATTCTTTATTAAATCTCTCACCATTATAAATTTGTTCTATACCCACTTCACTTTTACCATATAAATCTAGTACATAGCTCTTGTTTCATAAATTCCTTCTTGCTTCTTAACTTGTTTCCCCTTCTTTAATTTTTAATTCTGTTATTATTTGCTTTCTTTATTTTAAATAAACATGGTGCTGGTTTCTCTTCTTTTCATTGTAAGCAATATTTTTGCTTATATAAGAAATATTTTTTCTTGCTTTCTTTTGCATATTTCTTTTTCTTTTTCATATGATCTTCTATCCTTTTCTACCAAACCATTAAAAAGTTCTTTACTTAATACTCCGTGTTCCATTGTTTCTATTTTCCTTTTCTCTTCTACACATTCTAAAAATACATTTTTATATTTCTTTTTTAAATTTAATCCACAAAATTGTCCAATTTTCATAGAAAGGTTTCATACTAATATGTTGTTTTCATAATTGTATAAGCTCTTTTCTCTCTCCTACATTTAATTCTTTTTCATCAATTCTTTTTATTCATTTTCCTATTTTAATATATTTCTCATTTTCATGAAATGTTATACAAATAAATACATGATCAGAAAATCTAGTATATTTTATTCCTTTTTGAGTAATTTTTAAACTTTCTGATATAAAAAAGTAATACATTTCTGCTTTATTTCATTCCATAGGTCCAGTATTTATTCTCCCATATTTTTATTTCTCCACCTCTAATAATTTCTGTAACTATTTTTACATCACAGTCCTTATTTTTATTCCTTATGTTACAAATAAAGCCCCCCTGTCATTATTATATGCATATTCATGCACACATAATTAAATATACTTTTAAACATTATTTATCTCTCTTTTTGTCACATATGTATATAAGGCTATAACCCTATATACATGCTTTTTCCATTTCAAATTAAGTACAGTTATTCTCCCTAGTTCTATTATTATCTAGCATCTTTATATTTTCTTTACATAATATACATATACCTGAACATGTTTGTTTACCTATATTCCAAATACAGTACCATTTCAAAGCCTTTCTGTTTGCACTGTTTCTTCTTCTGTTAACAATCAAATGTCTTCTAATACTATTATTCGAGCAGCTACAGAAATATGTAATATTAATTCTCCTCTTAATATTTTTATTTAAAGCTAACATTTTCAGCTTTATAGAACAGTTGTATAAAATATGTTTATATCCCTTAACTTTCTTATTTCTCTTACCATTAGATTTTTAGACTTTCTTTTTTCTCCCTCACTCTCTTTCCTATTGACATTTTCTTGCCTTTTACTATATGCCGCTCTACCTCTTCTTCACTTGTCTTATCTGTTTCTTTTTTCTTTTTCTTCATATTCTCTTTAATTTTAAAAGCAACCTCTACATTTTTCAGTTGTGGTGTATTTTCATTTACAATATTCTCTTCGATCTCTTTTTCTTGTACAACTTCATTTACAGTTTCTTTTTTATTTTAATTTTCTTATGTCTCTATCTCACACTCTAACCATGAATGTCCTGCATTACCACATTTTTTACACTTTGATTCATATTTCTTTGCATTATGACCCGTCTGCCCACATAAATAACTTTTTTGTCACCTTCATTAATTAAATGATCATTTTTCCACAAAAATAACAAGTTTTAGGTTGTTCTCTATGTTCCACAGAGCCTCTTTTGCCATGAACATTAATCATATATTTTAGTAGTGTCCATCACTTCTTTACGTATTGCCAACAAATGTTTTTTCAGTTCTTTTGCTTCCACTTCAGTTCTAAACTGAATCAAAATCCTTTTTTCTCTGTCTTAAAAAAAAAGGTTGTACAACATACTCTGACCATGGAAAGTCTGTTTTATTTTTTTCATAACCCCCCCATAGCTCGACCAGTTTCAAATATTAAGCACCAAATGTTTCATTGTTAATTAAAATGAAAGCTCTTACCGCTTCATCTTTAACACCCAGTGGTACTATAACATTGTCCCATACCTCATATCTCTCTAAACCTTCTTCCTTTTTACTGCTCACTTGAATAACAAATTTCTTCTTTGTTTCCTTTATTCTCCTCTTTGGCCACTTCTCCCATTGTTTCAGCATAGGTATTTTTCTCTGGAACCTTCTCTGGCACATTTTATTTATCTGTTTTCCTCCATAATCTCACTCCAGGATACTGCAGCTCTACTTTCTGGCTCACTCTGGTTTATCATCTCCTCCAGATAAAACTCCTGCAACCCTCCTGACTGAAGGGTTGTAATAATGATTTTTTCCACTGTTTCTGTTGATTCAAATAGATTTTTTTATTAATTTTGCTCCAGATCCATTTCCACCTCTGCAGTCACTCCATTTCCTTCTCTACCTCCTTTTCACTCAAAAACAATGTTTTCTCTGCTCCCAAATCATTTGAGAACATTTCTGATAGTGACTCTACCATTTTTCCTCCATTTTCAAAACTTTTCACCACCATTTCACTTTGACTTACAGCCGCCATATTTTCTCAATTTCTCCAGGCAGCCTCTATGCCTGGACTGAAAACAGGAAGTCAGTTGTGTCACACACAAACACTTCCTCCTATTACCAAGAGTGGGGGAAGTTCTCCAGTGCCCTGGTCAAATTTTCCTTAATATCATAAATAGCAACTAGGATCTTCCCCCTGAAAAAAAGCCTACTAGCTTAGTGGGACTAGTCATGTCAACAAAGAATAAATAAATAAATGAGTGATGCAGAGACTGCACTCCCATTAATGTGGCATGCAGGATCCAGTCATAGCATGGATAGTGGACTTGCTGGAGAAGCCACATGCAAACACAGTCTGGGGGCAAACCAAATGCTAATTAACCACATGTTCTTCCCTGAAAATAGTGCTGGCATGAGACTAGCTTGGTAGAGTGATTCACAGAATTGGTCAAGGAGGAGACACTAGTCACTCTGTATGTTGTCTTTTGATGGAATGCACCCATTTACTCTGATGGATTGGTGATTGTAGCATAATTGTGGGTGGGTACAATGAAGTTGCACATGTGTGCGTAGTTGTCTGTGTATGTGTGTTCATGTCTGGAGGAGTATGAGTGCAGCTGTCTGGATATGTTTGTCAAACTGTGTGTGACGAATGTGTGTGTGTGTGTGTGTGTGTGTGTGTGTGTGTGTGTGTGTGTTTGTGTGTGTGTGTGTGTGTTTGTGTGTGTGTGTGAGTGTGTGTGTGTGTGTGAGCATGTATGTAGGTGAGTATGTTTTTGTTTGTGTGTGTGTCTGCCTGTCTGTAGGGGCATGTTTGCAGCTGCCTGGGTATGGTGTTTGTGTGTGTGTGTGTGTGTGTGTGTGTGTGTGTGTGTGTGTGTGTGTGTATATATGCGCACGTGGATGTATTTATTGGCAGGTGCCTGTGCAACTGCTATGCACGGCATGGTGGAGGTACATTAGAGTAATCAGGTCTGACAGGGTAGTGCTCAGTTCAGAACCATGGCAATTATCTGCTAATAAAGTGTTTTTCAGTGTAGCTTTACTGTGTCTTGGAATCAGAGATTATCTTCATTATGTTAATTGGCAGCCTGTCATTGCCCAGTTTAGTGCTGGAAGAGATATTATTTCTGAATATTGAGGCTATTTTTTTTTACCATTGCTTGAAACACTCAGATGTCTCAGATAAATAATAAATTGCAAAAATAAATCAGATTTGCTTGTGTTTTACACCTTGAAATCAACATTTCTGTTAAATAACTCTTAAAAACAAAGATACCATCCTAATAAATGACAGAAATACAATGGAATTAAGAACTTTTAACACTATTTTTTAGCAGTGTACATTGTTGCACTTTCTGGATAATGTGCTTATTTATGCTAAATCTAACTGTTCTGGAAGTTTGTGTTTTAAGTCATGCTTTGTCATTTGGGCCTGTAAAATCAAACAAACAAAACCTTGCCACAGTCAGCAAAGCAATTAATGTGGTATCCTGTGACAACAATCAAAGGATGAGGTTTACATGTCAGAACAACATTCAGAGGATGAGGTTTACATGTCAGAAAGCACACAATTTATAAATCTTTATTGTCATGTTTATACATTGAATTGCAGCTCCTGATATTCAGAAAATGTTAATTAATTTGTGTAATCTTGTTTTAAAGCTATTTAAACATAGTATAAAGTGTGATTAGCCATGAAAAGAGCAAATGTTAATGGGGTTATTAAAGCGCTGACCACTAAGTGGTGTGTATACATAAAATCCTTTTAAATGACATAAGTTATTTGGGCAAAAAATTACTGGAAGTTTTCTACAGCTTAACAAAAATATGGTGTAGGTCATACCTCTCAACTGTCCAGATTTTTATAGAATGTCCAGATTTTTGCCTCTTATTTTTGACCTGTTTCTCATAAAATTGTGTTTTTTATGGCAAATCACTGGCAAATTAATCAGGGCTGAAGTCAGAAAATAATGGCAGTCATTTAAGTTTCAGACTTCATATCATTTAGAAAATTAATGGTAATGCAAAACCAGTTAGCCTATCAACTTTATAAGTATGGAAGAGCAGTATTTAAAAAGTGTCCCTATTTTTGGGATTTTTCGCCCCATTATTTTTAGCTTTGTCCAGATTTTCTGCTCTCAGAGGTTGAGAGGTATGGTGTGGGTGCATGTTTGTTTCTGTCTAAATATATATATATATATATATATATATATATATATATATATATATATATATATAACACACACGCACACACACACACACACACACACACACACACACACACACACACACACACACACACACACACACACACACACACACACCATACCCAGGCAGCTGCAAACATGCCCCTACAGACAGACAGACACACTTACACACAAACAAAAACATACTCGCTTACATACATGCTCATACACACACACACACACACACACCATACCCAGGCAGCTGCAAACATGCCCCTACAGACACAGACACACTCACAGACAAACAAAAACATACTCGCCTACATACATGCTCATACACACACAAACACACACACACATGCACACGCACACACATATCACTGTCATCATCATCATCATCATCATTGTGAGATGGGGACATTTACTGAAAAAATGCAGCTCACTGTTGAAAACTACAAATGAACAAAATGGTCTGTATCAGAAAGTACATGGTGTCAGAACTGTTTGTGTATTTGCTGTGATAAAGTCCAGTTATAACCAAGCTGTTCTAAGGGAGTGAATACTTTCTAGTAATTATGCAATCAATTAAAGTATAGGCGGCACAGGAAATGACATGTTTCTACAACACTGATTGGCTACATGCTGAATATATACTAAAAATAAAGGCCAAGAGTTTCCAAAGCATCTGAGTGTTTTTTAATCTTTTGAGTTTTTATCCATATTTTCATGTTTTGCTTTATCTAATTATTGTGGTCACCCTGTTTGCCACAAAAAAGTATACAAAAAGTTTGAGACAGGTATTAATGTCAAGCTGGAACATCTACTCAACTTACTTCTGCTTATGTATTGCTTGTAAAAGCTTGGCTTGTTTTGTCCATGTTGTAACTAATAATTTAGTGGAAAGGTCTGTTATAAATGAAAGAAACTTGCAAAATGTAGGAATCATCAATCATGTAGAGTATAATTTTCTTCCAGGAATAAAGGACAACTAATTAACTAATTATATTCTACTTACATATACTAAACCATCAACTGCTGTTTGTGCTTTCATGTTTCCATGCCAGTAAGCACTGCAGGTTACAAACTTTGCACACACTGTCATCAAAATGGTCGACATTAAACTCTTTTCAATGGACATCCAGAATGTTCACTGAAGATTGCAAGACAAATGGTTACCGTATAGTTGTATTTGTATTCTATTAGACAAAATAAGCACGTTTAGTGAAATAACTAGGCTGCATGTTGTAGCCCGAATGATTTTGCATCATCTTGGAAAATAATTTTGGTGCAACATTCAACTACTGTGATATCCTTTTGACAAACAACAAATTGTAGACCATGTTAATCTGCAGTATAGAATGCCTTATTCCCTATGTTGTCCCATTTGTTGTTCAAGCTTTACAAATATAATGATAATATTTAAACACAACATCCTTGGTAATTAAAAAAAAACATTACTTGCTGGTTTAAGTTTTAAGGTATACCAAGTAAGTGAATTTAAAGATCTGAGTTTTATTTGTAAATTCCTAAAGATTAGACAGGTTTGATGTCAATATTAAAAAAGAAACGTGCTTCAAACAATTCCACGTATTACACACCTCTGTTATATAAAATACTTGTACTTAGCATCATGTGGTAAAGGCATAGTTTTATTTACAGGTTGGTTAATACAATAAACTGCATTATAAAGGATAATTGTTTTTTTTTCACCAGAGACCTGAGACTGAACATCAATATTCATTTTTTGAGGTTTAATATGTTACAATAATTAGATATTTGACAAAGCATTTTTGAAATGGAGGCTTTCAGTCCTGAAAAAAAAAGAGCTCCTCATATGGAATAAAATTGAAAAGCATGTATCCCTGCTTTCAGCCTCAAACCACATATCAGGAACGTTTTCTAGGGAAATCGATTCCCATCACAAAAGATGAAATAGAGTTACCTCCTTTCCGACTTTCTCTTTGCAATTACATTTTGTAGGTGGGTGTCATCATAGAGTCAAGAGTTACCATCCTGTTCACCCTGTCCTAGAAACTATTCTCTCACTTATATCAACAGTCATATAAAATGTGACTTTTGGACTTAAAGGCTTATTTAGAATTCTTCTTCTTTCACCTGTTACTTGTACCAGTTGCTAGATAACTATGTCATTGATTTTTACAGCTCTTTATAAAATATTTGTTAAAATAAATAAAATGTTATGTCTATTGTATTTCTGTTCAATGTTTAATATTTGATTTTTACGTTAGTTTCCATCCTCTCATCGAGGAGCTGGGAATAGGCATGTTTGCATGCCGATGTGTTTCTGTGTATGCGCATCCGTATGTGTGTGTGTTTGTCAATGTCCATACAGTCATGCTCATATATGTGTATGTTAATTACTTATCACCAATCTTACAATTGCAGTAGGCATGTTGATACATTATTAAAAAGATATTTGTCAGTGTTGGCCTTTGTCTTTAGTTCTTGATTCTGCAAAATGTTCCTGCTCACTGGTATGGCTGGAAATGTCCAAATGGTCACTTCTGCTACTCATCTAGCCACATCCACAGCTATGGGTTATATTATACATATAATTTATTTTTAACTAAATACATTTAATTTACTGCATGTACATGCAAAATGAAACTACACAGTAAGTGCAGGACATTCACTTCCGTGCACGATGCAAGTGTTTTATTCTCCTTTTTATGCTGACTTTCTTTATGGGCCTTTGTTTTCTTCTACTAGGCAATATTTATCTGAGCTCATCACTGCTTGTTTGCTACATCATACAGCGGTATGAAAAATATTCCTGACAGCTATGTAAGTGCCACTTGGGAAGGGATAAAAATTCAGATTGCTTAAGCGGTGAATGTAGATTTTGCATGCTCAGGTATAAACTCCTCTGATGTACATTCTCAGTGCTTATCATGCGTAAACCATTCCTATAAATCATATCAGTCCATTTAAATTAGTATTTGCACAGTGAAAAGTACTACACAAAAGTTCTTGGCAATAACATCAGTCTAGTATAATTCACTTTCAAACAACATCTATTTTATCATGTCATATTCTGTTTATTCAACTATCATTGGGCATTGCTAAAACAAAGATATTGTCTCTTTTGTGGTGCCCCCTTCTAACCACACTGATCAGTAATTCATAGGACGTCATTCCTTCCCCCACCCCAGCTGCATTGTTCTTCATGGTGAATTACTTTCATTGTAATTATTTCAGTGTTTCTGGTTGTACTGTGGCAATTCCAATCATGTTGCCCATGATATGGCAGCACTGTGTTCTTTGGCCTTCATCCTGAGGGCAGCAATGCTTGATGTCTTGCGGTCAGGTTCAGCATTTAGGTCATAACTATTAATGGCGGTGCTGATCCCAGCAGTGCCAAAGAGACTGCCCATATGTGTTTGTCCAACATGTCCGCCAGGGCCAGAAACACCTAGGAAGTCAGAGACCCCTGTTGCTGCATGTGCATGTGCATGTGGAGACATGCATGATGCCACCGTATCACAGGGAACGACACAGGCAGGAACAGGTGAAGTGGTGCCATTGTTTCCAATCCAAGTAGGGTTTTGAATCTATGAAGGAAAAAATGATAGATGGTTACAGCTTTTCAGACTGCATTCACATACTCTGTACATATGTTAATATGACAGATATTTGCTTAGCTTTCCCTTGCTATTTTTCTATCTACGTCCTCTTCTTTTACCAGATTTGTAGGATATTTATAGTTAGTTCTCAGGTGACAATCTATCACATTCCATTCAAGTCATTTTCATTGGCATTAAATAATTATACGTAAATAGAGCAACCATTACAAATCTAAACAGAAGTCACAGAAAATTAAAAATGGTAAAAGAGGTAATGACATAAAGAAATCTTGTTGGTCAGAACTTGTGCTGAGAGCCGTAGTCTTGTGTATGAATATATGACTGTACTTTTCTAATTTTCAGGCCTTAATAACATTACATACTTGTGAGTAGAATCCTTGTCAGTCCCTGTTCAAGCAGCGCAGATGTCTCACCACAAACCTGAGCATTGCTTTAGCATGAACTGTGAAATAAATATTACAAATAAAATTGAATACTGGATGTTATATTCATGATTTCTATTGCATCACATTACAAAATTGTGATGACACAAAACATGTTTTAAAAAACTACACTTAAAAGAGTAAAATTATTTATTTAACGAAAACACAAAGATAAAACTTGTGTGAATTTCAGAACCAACTGGTAGTACTCATCTGATCCACTTGATCAATTCGCACTTCCTAAACTGTGATTTAGCTTACTACAGCATTACTGCTCTAAACCTGCTACACATAATCTAATCGACTCTCGCAGTTTACTGGTCTTGATTACCTTTCCGTATGTAGCAACTACTGTCCATATCCCCACCACTTCTACTCCTGCTTTAACTAGTCTCCCTTTTACGTTCCAGTTATGTAACTGTACAGATCTGTTTTTTCTCTCTCACATTTAATGGTATGGTGTCCCTTAACTGTAGCAGAACAAATGCCGAAAGTCTACCCTCAGGATTAATCCTGAAATCACATCTGTGGTGACTGATAGTGAACATATCATTATACAGTACTTCCACAGCAAATCATCAAAGCATCTGAAAGAGTTTGAAGAATACTGCAAGAAAAAAATAGAGAAATATATACTTTTAACAACAAACACACAGCAGTCTGCTGACTACTATAACCCCAAACAATTCTAGCATGCCCTATACTTCTAGTAATCAATCATTCCAGTTGTCATGTCTATATCCCCAAGAGCTAGAAACCAGGCATAATAGCTTCATTATGCACTAGTTGAATTTTTAGCACCTGTGACATCTTCTTATTTATTCTTTGTTAACCAGGTTAGTCCCATTAGTCTATTAGCTTCTTTTCATGGCAAACCTAAGGTGGTATTTATACTACTAGGGGCAATTTGGGCAGGGCATTGAGGAACTTCCCCTACTCTTTTTAACATAGGTGCTGTTGGGTCTTTTGCCCTTGAGCTGCCACCAGCTCAGGCAGATGGGGCCTCGGTTTAACATCTAATCTGGACGACACACTCAGGAGTGCAGGTCCCCCCTTACACTTCACTGCAGTGTCAGCAATTTATCTACTTGGTGTAGGAACAGAACCCACTGGTGTTTGCACCAAAGGTAAGTGTGCTTCCTGTTTTGCCATTGACACTGCAGTTCTTCATTATTCTACTCTATCCCTCATCTAAACTTCTTGTGAAAGGGACAGATTCAATGTATATTAGATCATTCTCTCCTCTGAGATGCCACTCATGGTTCTTATCCTAGTCATAGATTGAAGCTGTACTCTTTTCTTTAACTGAATATCTTTGTGGCAAAGCTAAGGACGGTAAGGCTGTTATAGTGCTTTTTCTTGATCTATCTAATGCTTCCATTTAAACAAAACTTGAACAATGTTATAATGAAACAACAGCATTTGTGACCTACCTTCCAAGTAAAACCCATTGTCTAGTACTCAAGTAAGTAAACTGGCTGGAATTCCCCAACTAGTAAAAGTTCATTTAACTTAAAATAACCCAATCTATACTTCTTCACACAAGCAAATGTCCATCACTGAAGGCAGTAATGCTATGGTACTCCCTATCTAGCTTTCTCAGGTATAAGGACACATATTTTGATTAAGTCTGTAGACCTAATAATAAACATTATGAGGCAATGTATTCCTCATATGAATCCAAATGTTGGAATACTCTCACACAAAACTTACAACAAATCATAAATCCAAAATACTTCACAGCAAACCTCGGGACCCACCTCTTGGATACCAAATTTCTACTCTTCTCCTGGCTAAATGTTTCATCCATCTGTCCTCTATCTGTAGTGCCCTTCTAGTTTAGCTAAATGTTGCTATAACTCTATCCATCAGTCCTCTATCTGTAGTGCCCTTCTAGTTTGGCTAAATGTTGCTATAACTCTATCCATCAGTCCTCTATCTGTAGTGCCCTTCTAGTTTGACTAGATGTTGCTATAACTATATCCATCAGTCCTCTATCTGTAGTGCCCTTCTAGTTTGGCTAAATGTTGCTATAACTCTATCCATCAGTCTTCTATCTGTAGTGCCCTTCTAGTTTAGCTAAATGTTGCTATAACACTATCTATCAGTCCTCTATCTGTAGTGCCCTTCTAGTTTAGCTAAATGTTACTATAACTCTATCCATCAGTCCTCTATCTGTAGTGCCCTTCTAGTTTGGCTAAATGTTGCTATAACTCTATCCATCAGTCCTCTATCTGTAGTGCCCTTCTAGTTTGACTAAATGTTGCTATAACTCTATCCATCAGTCCTCTATCTGTAGTGTCCTTCTAGTTTGGCTAAATGTTGCTATAACTCTATCCATCAGTCCTCTATCTGTAGTGCCCTTCTAGTTTGACTAAATGTTGCTATAACTCTATCCATCAGTCCTCTATCTGTAGTGCCCTTCTAGTTTGACTAAATGTTGCTATAACTCTATACATCAGTCCTCTATCTGTAGTGCCCTTCTAGTTTGACTAAATGTTGCTATAACTCTATCCATCAGTCCTCTATCTGTAGTGCCCTTCTAGTTTGGCTAAATGTTGCTATAACTCTATACATCAGTCCTCTATCTGTAGTGCCCTTCTATTTTGGCTAAATGTTGCTATAACTCTATCCATCAGTCCTCTATCTGTAGTGCCCTTCTAGTTTGACTAAATGTTGCTATAACTCTGTCCATCAGTCCTCTATCTGTAGTGCCCTTCTAGTTTGACTAAATGTTGCTATAACTCTATCCATCAGTCCTCTATCTGTAGTGCCCTTCTAGTTTGACTAAATGTTGCTATAACTCTGTCCATCAGTCCTCTATCTGTAGTGCCCTTCTAGTTTGGCTAAATGTTGCTATAACTCTATCCATCAGTCCTCTATCTGTAGTGCCTTTCTAGTTTGACTAAATGTTGCTATAACTCTATCCATCAGTCCTCTATCTGTAGTGCCCTTCTAGTTTGGCTAAATGTTGCTATAACTCTATCCATCAGTCCTCTATCTGTAGTGCCCTTCTAGTTTGACTAAATGTTGCTATAACTCTATCCATCAGTCCTCTATCTGTAGTGCCCTTCTAGTTTAGCTAAATGTTGCTATAACTCTATCCATCAGTCCTCTATCTGTAGTGCCCTTCTAGTTTAGCTAAATGTTGCTATAACTCTATCCATCAGTCCTCTATCTGTAGTGCCCTTCTAGTTTGGCTAAATGTTGCTATAACTCTATCCATCAGTCCTCTATCTGTAGTGCCCTTCTAGTTTGACTAAATGTTGCTATAACTCTATCCATCAGTCCTCTATCTGTAGTGCCCTTCTAGTTTGGCTAAATGTTGCTATAACTCTATCCATCAGTCCTCTATCTGTAGTGCCCTTCTAGTTTGACTAAATGTTGCTATAACTCTATCCATCAGTCCTCTATCTGTAGTGCCCTTCTAGTTTGGCTAAATGTTGCTATAACTCTATCTATCAGTCTTCTATCTGTAGTGCCTTTCTAGTTTGACTAAATGTTGCTATAACTCTATCCATCAGTCCTCTATCTGTAGTGCCCTTCTAGTTTGACTAAGTGTTGCTATAACTCTATCCATCAGTCCTCTATCTGTAGTGCCCTTCTAGTTTGGCTAAATGTTACTATAACTCTATCCATCAGTCCTCTATCTGTAGTGCCCTTCTAGTTTTCTTGATAATCTAAGATGTGGGATTTCATCTGAAGACCCAGTAGCTTATCACTGCTACAGTAAAACTAAAATGTAACTTCATGAATTATGTTTTCCAGGATCTATTGCTTCTGTTTTTTGTTTCTTTATATATTAATGTCTGTATCTTGTGTACCTGTTTTGCCTTGTAAAATGTGTTAAGTGCAGAGCTTTTCTCTCAAGGCTTCCAGTGAAAAGTCTGAATTTTCCTGTAAACAAATGCTAATTAATAAATACATTAAATGTATAAAATGATTTATCCTCCTGCAGAATGGCAAATTCCTAAGTGATGGTGTTAGAAGAAGTTTCTAGAGACTAAGAAGGAACCCTGTTAACTAGAAGCTATTTCTAGAAATTGTGTTAAAGGAATTATTAACTGTATTTGAGCAGCTGTTGTCCTGTCCCGCCAACAGATTTGTGTCCCAGAGACTCCCCCATCTGTGGAATAGACTCCGTCTTCACGTCAAGCAGAGTACCTCTTTATCCCTTTTTAAGTGTAACCTGGATAACTGGATGGGAAACAGAAAATACACCCCTGAGATTTCACCCATGTCCCTGCTGGACAGGGGCTTTGGGTGCTGACTTGTTGGAACATGGGCTAAACTCTTGGCTAGGCTTATAGGGGCCTCAGGGTCAATAACTTAGTGACTTCCTGTGATCCTATGATCCTATGAAAAAGGGTCATTGAACCAACTTGCCTACATAGTTAACACAGAAATAACAAGTAATAAAATATTGTGTATAAAAAAAGCAGTCTGCCATATACACAACCCCCTATAACACTGTCCGTAAGCAGAATGTTAGTCATGAACTATTTGTGCATGTTGAACCCATAACAATTAATTTTTGGCAATTGGCACAGTTACAGTATGATACATAGTGTACCCTTATTACCATGGGAACAACATAATAAGCAATCTAATAAGTAATTGTAATACAGTGTGAACCATCAGGACTGCATAATTCTCCTGTACAACAACATTAGGCACTGAGAAGCAACATACGTCCTATACGACAAGAAAGACCATATAATTATCTCAAGTTTGTTATAAGCTTAACAGTACATAAGGATGGCAAACTTATAGAAAGGTAGGCATGGTTTTAGCTCAAGAGACAAATGAGATGATAGTAAAGAGCTACCTTAAAAGCGAGGGCTATAAAGACTTAATATCAAGAATGCAATAGTTTAAAGTTATATATGTTTAGAAACAATGGATTCCTGCTCACTGTCTCTATAGCACTGGCAGTCTGCAGTGTTGGCAAGGCAAACTAGTATTTTTGTTCTAAATGGCAGATAGTTTTTCTTGTATTCTTCGTCACAGTGTCTTATCTTTGTCTTGGAATCAGTCCTGACAGAATTCTGTGTCTGCACTTGAACTCATAAATCTTGCCAGATGCTTCTTCCTAAACTGTTTTTTTTTCTCTGTACATTTGAAAACAGACATTTGTGACCTTTAGTTTAGGGATTTCTTTTTATAGCAAACCTCCTGGTTGTTTCTGGAAAAAAGAAAGAAAATATTTAGAATGTTAATTTAGGAGTTCATATCTGGTTCTGAGATCTGATTCTGACAGTGTCTGCATTTTGCTACAATTCCGCTTCACTGTCACATTTGCTTTTAGGTTCATAGGTTCATAGGTAGGTACTAGGCTATCAGCCCTGGGGCCTATACAAGCCCAGCCAAAAAGGTACTCTGGCTTTTGCCACCCAAGAAAATTATTTTCCTGTGCCACTGTCGAGCAGAGCCACAGAGGTGATCCCCGGGGTGAATTTGCTATTTCCCATCCAATCATCAAGATTTTTCTTGAAGAGTGCTAATGAGGAGCTTTGTTTGATATAGCTAGGTAGTTTATTCCAGAGTATGGGAAGTCTCTGGGACAGGAATCTATCCCTCCTGCATGTTCTGTTTAATGTGGTGACAAGGTTTAGGTCCCTAGAGCGTGTAGCTTGGAGGGATTGGGATTTCTTTAAGTGGAGCATGTCCAACAGCTCTGGGTTTGACATACTTTGTATGTTAGGCAGAGATCACCTCTGAGTAGGCGATATGCGATGGAGTAAAGCTGGAGTTTTTTGAGACGGTCTGCATAGGGCATCTGTTTGAGGCCAGTAATCTTCTTTGTGAGGTATTTCTGCGGCCTTTCCAGTTGTTGTAGATGTCTTGTGAGGTACATACCAAAAGGGGCATTGTACTCTATAATGGGTCTAATGAGTAATGAGTAGAGGGGAACAATGACCTCTTTATTTCTGGATGAGAAACCTTTTGTGATGAGGTGTGCCACATAGAAGGATTTCCTACCTACTGTGGCAATGTGATTATCAAAGGAGCGACTACTGTTCACCTGTGTCCCAAGGTCTCTTATCACACTTTCAGTGTTAAGTATACTACCGCCTATGTTGTAGTTCATGGGTACAGAGTTTTTACCAAAGGGGATGACAATGCACTTTTTGGCATTGAGCTTGAGGCCATGGCTTTGACACCAGGCATCTGTCCCAGTGAGGCCCTTTTGTAGGATGTCCGCATCATTAGGAGTTTCGATTATGGCTCCTAGTTTGCAGTCATCTGCGAACTTCAGTAGCCAAAGACCTTCTTTTTTATTGTTAGCCTGTACTTCAGAGAAGTAGATACCAAACAGGAGAGGACCCAGGACTGAACCCTGTGGTACTCCACTTGTCACTGGTCTGAAGTTGGATTTGGAGTCTGCTACTTTCACAGTGTGGGTTCTGTCAGTGAGCCAGTTGGCAACCCATCTTGGGACATAGGGATTTATACCTAGTTTAGTGAGTTTATCTATAATTCCAGAGTGGGGGATGGTGTCAAAAGCCTTGGCAAGATCTAGATAAGCTGTGTGAACCACCTTACCCTTGTCTACGGCTTTGGTGACTGCTTCAAAGAAGTCTATCAGGTTTAGGAGACATGATCTGCCTTTTACAAACCCGAACTGTGTGGGATCCAGAATTTGGAGATTACCAATATCTTTGTTTATAAGTTCCATGATGATACGTTCCATGGCCTTGCAGACCAGGCTTGTCAGGCTAATGGGGCGGTAGTTCCCGGTGTCAGTGGTGGCTCCCCCCTTGTGGAGTGGGATAACCATTGCTGGGCGCCATTCAGCAGGCACAAAGCCTGAGGTGAGGCTATGACTGAACATGGTACTTAGGTGGGGTGCCAGTTCATTCTGTAGTTCATGTAGAACGCAGCCTGGGATGTTGTCTGGTCCCATGGATGCTGTGTTCTTGGCTTTGGAGAGTGTAGTTTTTACCTGTGCAGCCGTGATTACAGGAACTTTGCATTCTTCCGGTATAGAGATGGGCTCTTAAGGGGGTGAGAGGGGGGTAAAGTTAGCACTGAACCTATCTGCCAGGATGTTGGCAATATCAGTTGGGTCTGTATATTTAGGGCCATTGTGCTGTAACTCAAAGCAGATCTGAGTGTTGCCATTGAGATTCTTGACATAGCTATAGAATGCTTTGTGGTTGTCTTTAGAATCAGTGATGACTTTGTTTTCATAACTAGCTTTGGAGGATTTTATCAGGGATCACAGCTTCTTACTGAGGCTGACCAGGGAGCTTGCCCACTCGTGGGATTTTACTCTCTTTTGCAAGAGTTTCTTCCTTCTGTTGTACAGTTTGTTTATGGCAGGGGACCACCAGATTGGCTTCCTTTTTTTGGAGGATAGCGTCTTGGTTCTGTTTGGGATAGCACGATCCATGCACTCATGTAAGTGCTTATAAAGTGCAATTGTGTAGGATTCAGTAGTTGTAACTGTATTGTCCATCTGCATGGGTGTCATGAAGTTCACCACTTCTGTCTTAAGAAGCATGAAGTTGGCTGTGGAGAAATTTTTTTACCATGGTTTCCTTAATGGGGGGTGGAGGCAGGATGTGGATATCTATGGGTTGACTTCAGGTGTGGAGCACCGGTCACTCATATTGGTAATGATTAGATCCAGGATATTGTTGCCCCTGATGGGGGTGTGGATAAGTTGATCCAGGGAATTGAAGTTTATGAATTCCAGAAAGCGTTGAGCGAAGGAGTTGGTACATGAGTAGTTTTCCCAGTTAATGGTGGGGTAGTTGAAATCACCCATTATTAGGGTATTTGGTTGAACCCTAATATTTTCCAGTACATCAAGAAAAGAGGAGTGGGAATCCTGGGGCATGGTGGGTGATCTGTAGCAAGCTACAATTTGGATTGCAGTTTTGCCCAGAGTTAGTTGCACTTGGATAACCTTGGCTGCATTATGCTGAGCAACTAGCCTGGAGGTGTGGATATCCTTAATGAATATGGACACACCTCCATCTTTGGTGTTCCGGTCCAGGTTACATGGCCGAAAAGTGTGGTATGAGTTATAGCCTGGTAGTGCAGGGGTGCTCTCTGGAGCCTTGAACCAGGTCTCAGTCACTGCACAGATATCGATGTTCTCCATTTTAAGGAGTGCCTCGAGTGAGTGCATTTTGAGATTTAGACTTCTAGCATTGAGTAGCATCACCCTCAATTTTTGCTTGCCTGTTCCTGTTACGGTGGTGAAGTTGTCATTTGAACCTTGCCTAAAAAAGGCACTATAGGGGTGGCAAGAACCTAAGCCAGTATCCGGAATCCCAGGGGTGACAGGTGCAGGCCATCTCTGGCCAAGCAAAGTGGTCTGTCGACCATGTCATCCCAGGCAGGCAGATACTGGATCCCTTTAGAATGGCACCAGAAGCTTAGCCAATTGTTGAAGTCAATCATTTTGCCCTTGTACTGCGGCATCATTCTGGGTGATGGCAGAATGCTACTCAGGGCTAGGGTCATACCTGCCTGGGCTACAAGATCGGAAAGCTCTTCCATGTCTCTTTTCATGTAGTCCAGGGAGGTACATCTCAGGTCGTTCACACCAACATGGACAATGACAGAGTCATATTTGTACTTGTTGTGGAGTGACCTGAGTGCGTGGGTTATTTGGCAGATCCTGGTACCCGACAGGCAGCTGACAGTAACCTTCTCCTTGTTTAGCCTGGTGAGTGGGACATCAGTGTGCCTGACTATAGAGTCGCCTATGACTAGTGTGTTGGGTACGTTGTTTTGCCTTATTGGCTGTGGTTGAGTGGCACGCTGAGTCTGCGGGCTATGTGTCATTTGGGTTGTGTTGGGGGGTGGAGGTTGTTTGCATTTCTGCTTTGGAGGTCTCTGTTGCTTGAGCAGATTATTATTGAGAGCCTCTGCGAATGTTTTTGTGTTTCTATGTGTGGATTTTGGTGGTGTAGATTTAGTCAGACTATGTGATGAGTGTGGTGTGGTGCAAGTGTTTACCTTGTCCTCTTGACTGTCAAGTTCAGTCTTGGTTGGAGAGAGCTTTACCTCCAGTTTGGATAGATAAGTGCATCTCTCACAGGTTGTAGTGTTGGGTGTAGGAGGAGAGGGTTGTCTGTGTACATGAGGCAATTTCTACATTGCCCCAAGATGCCCAGATTCATCAGATAGACAGGAGAGAACACTGGGAGCTGACCCTTGGACATGCCTGAATAAAAAAACTATTTTCCTCTAGACAAGTGAGGAAAGTGAGTACAAGAGCTGTTTTTTCTCTAAGCAAATGAGGAAAGTAAGTACCAAAACTGTTTTCCTCTAGGTAATGAGGAAGGTTGAGTGCTGCAGTAATTAGTAGGTTATTTACTGTTTACAAGTTCTGAACAAGTGCTGATCATGAATAAGCAAATTCAAGTGCTAAAAGTAAGAATCTGTATCTGGACTAAACTAGTTACAGGAAAGGGGGGAAACAAGTGCAAATGGGGCTTTTTAATCAGCAAGTTGAAAGAGATGGAAAAACTGCCCAAAAGGCCAACAACTATAATTTCTGGGCCAGAACCACTCCTTATGTGGTAGATAGGTTGCCTAGTGCTTACCACTCCCACTGATAAGCTAGAAGGCTTCCCTCCAACACAGAAAGCTTGGGGGGGGGGGGCTCAGAAGCTTACACACAGTCCTGGATACAGCAAATCTGAATCTGGACTACACTAGTTACAGGAAAGGAATTTTTTTTTTTAAATATATATACAGAAAAGTAGCTAAACCAGCAGTCAAAACAATTCAAATGCAGTGCAAGCTAGCACACTTGAGTATGTAGCAATGTTAGACCAAACAGTTTAAAAAATACAATTAAATTAAAAATAACAAAACAATGCAGAAGGAGTCTATTAGGTAGAATGAGGTAAAGAGATGGGACTGGGGGGAGTGTCCCAGATCAAATCTACAGTGGGGGCGGGCAACTGCAAAAACCTCCAAATTTAAACAACAGCACAGGAATAGGGAGGATGGGTTTGGGAAAACCAACACCTTCAGCAGAGATCTGAAAAACTATACAGTGAAGCAAAAATAACAGTGCACAACTCTGAAGTCAGACAGCAATGATATAAAATTAGTCAAACAACAGTTACCAGTACACAACTCTGACGTGCCAGAAAAATATACTCAGCTCTGTATATCTCCAGATAGTTTGAAGAGCAGTCTTTCAGGACACAGGAAGGCTCTAGCAATGATATGCTTTTGACATAACAGCATGAAGACTATGATTCAGCCGAGATAATTTTTTTTTGTGAAACTGCCATCAGTGTCCCCAAGCTATTAAAAATAAAAAAATAAATCAGGATAGTTCTGATCTATTTTTATTTAAGGTCAGACTTTTTTATTGACTTTGACTAGTTTTCCTTTATGAAGCGAACTTTCCAAGCCCACCAGATTTTTGGACTGCTGAAGGTCTTCCGAGATTTATTTTGTGTGGTCATTTTGAAATTTCTTTGTTTTCTACAGATCTCTTCCTAGATAAACTCTGCTCTTCACTGCTGACTCTGGAACATTTTAATATTCACTAAGGATGTTCTATGTCTGATTCAAGTCATCTGTGGATTCTAAATTAAAATATTAATAAAAGGTTTCTGTTATATGTGGATCTTAGTATTTCATGAAGGTTTGTTAATGTCTAACCATGATTTTTTCCTCATAGTATTGTGAACGGTATTTGAAATAAATAATATCCTTAAATAATTTTGTTGGGATAGACACTTAACCTTTCTAACTATATAGTAGTTAGAGCCTTAATCATTTAATGCAGGTTAAATTATCAAAAGGGTAGAGGTCACCAAGCTATATTCATGATGCATCTCAGAAATCTGCTGAAAGTCAGATTGTTAACTTGATGAATACTGTTTTGTCTCCACAATTATGTTATGCACGTACATGTCATGTAGGTTGTTTTCAGAATGACGTTGTTATCATTACTATTAGACAGCAATTATGTTTTAAGGTTCATCTTTATCCAGAATGTGTGAATATGTTCTGATTCCCATGGGGGTACCGACTGGTTATGAAGCTAATATATTACGCATCATTTGGAAGGTAATATTAAATCTCAATCTTCTGAGTTGGATTATTAAATATTTGGAAAAATATATCCTAACGAAGCCAAATTAATGGACCAGCACCCTAAGAGTTGACCTGGAAAGGTGTGTAAGTGAAGACTGGGATGGTTTGGATGAATACTACCACCCCAGAACTCCTACATTTTAATATTTCATGATTTTATCTACATCTCCTCCTCCTCCTTGCTTGTCAGTTCTTTTTTTAGAGAACCTTCTGTAACTTCTAAAAGTTTCAGTGTCTTAGAAAGAATTTTTAATTTGTCATAAAGGTTTTGTCAGCAGTTCTGACCATTATAGCTAGAGCTGGACAGCCTGGACTAAGCTGCTGCTTAAGCCACTGCCTGTTGATGGTCTCATCTCTCCAGATAAAAACTTTAAATGACATGATTTACATTTTGGTATTTTATTACTTGTAGACCAGGTAAAGCCACTGGATGCAATCATCCCTTTTTAGGGGTGATCCAGGAGTATTACCTTTCGAAGTGACTTGCTTACACAGTAGACACAGGTGGATGGAATCAACTCCTGCACTCCGGGCCCAGGAAGCAGCGCATTGACAGCTGAGTCCACTTAACTAGTGGCATTATTTTAACTATACTCCAGGCGGTTTTTGTTTTTTTTTTAATAGGGAATTGTCTTTGATTTTTGCTTAAAAAAGATGGGTATTGTTCATTACAATGTTCATACCCTAAGATAGACTTCTCAAGTTCAAGTGGGTTACCAGCATGGCCAATAAGCTGGCCTGCAACTTGTCTTTCAGAAGCCCCAACAGTGTTCTTCAGATGTGCATCATCAACATTTGTGGTCTCTAGCAAACAGAGATTTCCCCATGCATGGCTGACTGACCCATTTTAAACCCAAGCAAGGGAACAATAATATATATATATATATATATATATATATATATATATATATATATATATATATATATTGGTTTATATATATATATATATATATATATATATATATATATATATATATATATATATATTGGTTTATATCAGATATCCCGCGGTGGTGGTGCTGCGGTAGCGTTGTTGCCTCACATTAAGACGCTGTCCCGTTTGATTCTCAGCTAGAGCGTCTTCTGCATGTAGACATGCGTGAATGGGCGTACCTTCGTTGAAGGTTGTGCGTCAGGGCTGGTAACTCGGCACGTAAAAATCAACTACCAATCATTAGCGGACCGGAGTTCCAATGTGGCGACCCCTAAAGCCGAAAGACACAACAACATTGGTTTATATCAGATGACTGAGTTTTCGGAAACTCAAATTTCATATGGTTGGGACTATATGTTCAATTTTCTGAAATCTCAAAGCTATTTGTATGCAGATCACGGGACAGTGGGGGTTGGGGAATTTACTCTTTTACCCACTGTAGTGCAATCTTAGGGTTGGTATACATCGTTTGCAGGGCATGTTGGAGGTGCAGGGGTGTTTGCCACCCTGCAAAAATGTAGATGTTCGTTGTCTTGTTTCATTTTGAGTTTACAGAAAGTCAAACTTATGGTGTGGACCATATGAAGTTTAACTTTCTGAACACTTGATAATCTAACATAAACCTAGTTTTATACATACACACACGCATATATATATATATATATATATATATATATATATATATATATATATATATATATATATATATATATATATATATATATATATACACACACTTATGTATATGGTAAACAGACACAAAGACACACACACACATGCGAATACACACACACACACACACACACACACACACACACACACACATCTAAATAAATATATTCTGAACCAGGAGAGGACTAATCTGGTGTGTTCACTATTTATTGAATTGTGGCCTTGTGCAAGTTGTCAGACAGTTTCTTAACATTTTTAACCACACAATGACCAGTAGTAGGACAGTGCAGGATGGCAGACTGAACATAAGGACATTTCAACATTTTGTAGGAGTTTATCCGATCAACTGGTGGTCCATTTGTTCATTAAGATTCTGTTAATTCTGCTCCTGTTAAGGGATCTAGATTGTGTGGCACTGATAACCAAACCTGTGTAAGTCTTTCATTCCTTCCCCCATGTCATATCAATCAGATCAGTCAGACTCAGTCTGCAGATCAGTCCATTTCTTCCCCATGTCAGGTCAGTCAGACTCAGCCTATAGATCTGTCAGACTCATCCTGCAGATCAGTCCATTCGTTCCCCATTTCATATGAGTCAGATCAGTCAGAGTCAGTCTGCAGATCAGTCCATTCCTTCCCCAGGTCATATCAGTCAGGTCAGTCAGACTCAGTCTGCAGATCAGTCCATTTCTTCCCCATGTCAAATCAGTCAGATCGGTCAGAATCAGCTTGCAGATCAGTTCATACCTTCTCCATGTCAGATCAGTCAGATCAGTCAGACTCAGCTTGCAGTTCAGTCCATTTCTTCCTCATGTCATATGTATCAGTCAGATCTGTCAGACTAAGCCTGCAGATCAGTCCATTCCTTCCCCAGGTCATATTAGTCAGATCAGTCAGACTCAGTCTGCAGATCAGTCCATTCCTTCCCCAGGTCATATCAGTCAGATCAGTCAGACTCAGTCTGGAGATCAGTCTATTCCTTCCCCATGTCAGATCAGTCAGATCAGTCAGACACAGCCTACAGATCAGTCACACACAGCCTGCAGATCAGTCCATTCCTTCCCCATGTCAGATCAGTCAGACTCAGCCTGCAGATCAGTCAGATTCAGCATCCAGATCAGTCCATTCCTTCCCTATGTCATATAATTCAGATCAGTCAGACACAGCCTACAGATCAGTCACACACAGCCTGCAGATCAGTCCATTCCTTCCATATATCAGGTCAGTGAGATCAGTCAGACTCAGCCAGACTCAGCCTGCAGATCAGTCCATTCCTTCCATATATCAGGTCAGTCAGATCACTCAGACAGCCTGCAGATCAGTCCATTTCTTCCCCATGTCAGATCAGTCAGACTCAGCTGAAGATATGTCAGACTCAGGCTGATTATTGGGGTGCATATGTAGTAATGACCCATTCAGGAAGTTTGGGCCCATTCACAAAGAAAATTAGGCACCAGCTTAAAGACTGAATTAGCTGTTGCATTAGACAAGCTTCATGCACTACTGATTTGGGGAATATATACCCAGCACCCTCATCCAATGTTGCACAACCCTGAGGACATGAACTCAATAAATACATCTATGTTCCTATCTCTCTGTAAAAGAATAGAGCTGTCCCACCTATGTTTAGAATATATATATATATATATATATATATATATATATATATATATATATATATATATATATATATATATATGGGGCTCAGTCCAGACATGGGGGTGGAGGTGCACGGAGGTCGTCTTCATATTGTTTTATTTCTGCGGTACCTTTATATTTTTTATTTGCTTTCATATATGTATTTCTGTATTATTTTACTATTTTGAATTCCTTTCTTTTCCTTATTTATCAGAAAACATCACGACAGAAACAAGGAAGACATGCACAGCCTTTATAAAACAACATTTAACAAACAAAGCAATAACTTTCCTACTATCAGCAATTACTCAACCATTATCAGTAAAAGATCACAATCTTTCATTCTTACTTTGACAGTATTACAATACACAGCATTATGTCCTACTAGCTTCTCCTCACCAGATAATTTATTCATGAAGGCAAGTTGACATGCTCATAATGTTTATCTCAATTACATCACTGTCTCCTCTGTAACTTCACCTTCCCACATTCATTCCATAATGCCATAATTTTAATAAATATTACCTGCCGATTATCTAAAATATTTAAATTGTACTGCTTAACGTTCTGATGCTTATGTTTTACAGGTGCTCCCATCGGACATCCTCTAGACCCTCTTGTAAGCATAAAACAATCATGCCTGATGCATTTATCATAGACAATACAGGGGTGAAAACCATTCCTCATGTACGCTATTGATCTCATCTTTTAATTTATATTAATTTTTTACAAACATTCTTCATATCATCTTCTTGCTAATATATGCAAAATCTAGTTCATGGCTTTCTTAATCACTTTGTTTTATTTATAGGTGAATACTAGGCTAACTGCCCTGAAGGTTCATTTTAAGCCTAACAGATAACCTGAGGTCAGAATCAAACCATGCCTCTTGTGTCTGTGAGGTGAAGACCTTAACCATTATGCCAAACCCACCACTCTTCTTATAATGGAAGGACAGTGAGTGCAAGTCATATATATTACATACATGCCATATATCGTTCTCTTAGTATTCCATCATATAAAGTCTACTAGTGTACGATGAACTTGCCATAGTCAGCCCAGTCATTACATCTACTTTGCCAACTAGGGACCCACCAGGCCAGTCAGGCACAATCTCTTTCCAATGAGGATTTGAAAGATTATTTATTTGTTGTATTTCCATTTTTTAAGATTGACATGTAAGGCACATTAACACAACTGGATACCAAAAATGCATTTTCCCAGTTTTCTTTTAATCTACTCCTTGCATCCTCACTCAGGCAATTTGCTTTATGTTCAATTATCGAGACTACTGGATTCTTATTTCTGGAATTTATTTACCTGAGGACAAACCCCAGCATTCTGATTGCAGCTACTACCCTCTCAGTCTGCTCCCAAGGAGGAAATGTGTCCACACTACAGAGCCATGGACAGACCAAACGTTGAGTATTACATGAAGGTCTAGAGGTCACACAAGGAAAGGGACTTCAGATAGCTTGAGAGAATCCAGAGTAAAGCTACCAGAAAGATCTATGGGATGTTGGGAAGGGATATGTCTGCAGGTCATAACAGCTAGAGATATTCTTACAGGAGAACAGAAGAGGACATGATATTAGTGTACAAGATTGTTTCATGGAGATGTGGAGGGGGGGGGTTTCATCCAGAATAGGAAGGGTGGAGGGAGAAGGAGAGAATACAGCTAGCAGGACCAACTACTCCCTGGCTCTCTAAAAGTAGTTTTCACACAGTGGATTTTAGACCCATGAAGTGAACTGTCTGGATAAGTGCAGAGAGGGAGAGAGAGGGAGAATTCCCAGAGGCATTCAAGAGGGCATGGAGCACGTAGAAAAAGGGTAAGACAAAGCTAGGAATAAAGGTGAGGTAGAATGTAGAATGCACATAAAAGAGCAGACTAGATGGAAGTATTACCTCCTTTGCCATGATGTAAATTTAATGTAGATGTACACAGAGTGAATAGCAACTACAATGCTCCAGCTTTGGGACTGCCAAATGTGAAACACATTTAAAGGACAAGACCTGATAAGTCTACAGCCTTCTGTCCTTCTACAGTTTTAATGTAAAGGTGCACTGATGAAAGGACATTACCAAGTTAAAAACGTGCAAAAGACAGCATGTGCATCAGGCTCTCTAGCTATTTTACAATATTCATAGCATTAACAATATTATTACTTAGTATATGCCCTGCTTACACAGTCTAAGGACATAGCAAACATACCGATGCCTTGAAATCGTTTTTACCTGGTGTCTTTTTCAAATATAGATGTGCGCAGTGAAGCACAATGCTTATGGAAAAAAGGCTGACTGAAGTCTTTGAACATGTTTTAAAGCTCTTTGCTATTCCTGCCACTGTTGTGCTGATAGATGCATAATGAAAGCTTGTTAAGCACCTTTGTTATATCTGCAAGGTGCTTAACAATCCTGTCTTTTCACTGATTTTGGAGTGTAATCTCAGTGCTCCATGGACTACAAGTTGGCTATGACTGGAAACCAAATCATAATTCTCTATATTATAGCATTTGTGCATGTATAGCTTGTCAGCCTCTGTACGTTGTACCACTTGCACATACCAAGACAGTACATATTGTGGTACATCACTGTTCATAAAGCCAGTAAAAGCTACAGACTAGACATTCTGAAATATCAGTGATTTATTTTATTGTATTAATTTGCTAATGGCCACATCTGTCTTTTTCAGGTGCAGCCCAATAACAAAGACTTGTTGCTATTACTGGTATTATCTTAATAGTTGTTTATTATTTCATCCATTCTTTGATATTTGCTCTATCCATTTAGGGGCTTCAGTGGAAATGGAGCCTCTCCCAATACCCCATGGACTAAAAACAGAGAAATTATGGATAGGATGCCTGTTTATTGCTATGCACACACACACACACACACACACACACACACACACACACACACACACACACACACACACACACACACACACACACACACACAGTCGCTCACTCACTCAGTCACACATGACCACCCACACATGGCATGCTAAACTATGGATGGTTTGGAGGATTGCTAAGTCACCTAGAGCATACCTTTGGGATATGGGAGGAAACTGAGGCACCTGGTGAAACATCACAAAAGACACAGACAGATCAACAGCAGTCCAGCCCTGAGCTATAGTGAGAGCCATCTGTTTAAGGCAGCAACGCTGACCACTACAGCATTTTGCTACCTTAAAACTTCAAGCAATGCCGACAGTGGGAAGACCTGCATGGGTCTGTGAAGAAGAGACCCTAGCTAAGAACCAGGTAAACTAAGGGCTTTGAGGCTGCAGTATAAACTACTGAACTTTTGGGCTTCCCTAAAGTTAAAGTGAGCTGAGTTTAACATCACTCACTAGGAAATGTGAAAATAAACAGTCTATATACTAAAATGTATTACCAGTGCATAAATGGAATGTTAGGAAATGTTGCCATGGGTACCAGTGAAATGACTGTAGGCACACATTGAATCACATGGCACAAAGGATAAGGGTTCAAGTTTGAAGACAGGGGCTATGTTGCTAGAATATCTGTGTACAGCAGGTAGGACTATGGAAATATAATTCTACTGAACTCTAACACTACTGTTTTATTTACATTTGTCTCCCAGAAAAGGACTCCTTAATTAATATTTCCATATAGACATTTAGCTGTATGCTGTTTAGTCACAGAATGGTTTATTTTATAATACATAACAGTGGTGCTCACTTTCATTGTCCGGTCTCTAAGTGTATTTAAGTCGTGAGACAACATGAAAGACTTGAAGGAGAGAGGGATAAAAGGAAGAGACTTAAACTCTCAGCTGTCAGACTGCAGGTTGCATTCCAGGGGAAGCCACTGGGGAATCTAACAAAACAATGGGAAAAAAATCATTTAAAGTACCTAAGCTATTCAGTGAGTGCAGGCCATATCAGGGCAGATAATGTAAGGGAGCGGTGAGAGATGAAAGAATGTGGAGGAAGGATCTCCAGATGTGGCATCTGTTTGCAGTCGTCTGTATTCCACTCCCCCAGAAGCGAAGCAAAATCATCATCTCCTGTACTCAGACTGACCTTTTGACTCAGAAAATTAGTTTTGTAGAGGCTGTTTCTATTCTCCTAAGAGGGCAGTGTCAAAAGGGTGGCAGTAGTATTAAAAAATTCTTGGGGTGCAATAAAGGGGGGGGGGACCTTACAGACAGATCAGCATTTAACACAGTCAGCAATCCCACTGCATGCCTGTTAATATTGCAGGGAAATGGAAGCCTTCTCTTTGGGTTATGTGGGATGATTAATTGCTAATAAAATGACTCATGCTAGATAATTTATTCTCTCTCTTTCTCTCTCTTTGTTTTGTAAATCTGTATTTAGAAAGAAAGAGGAGACAGCATGTGTTCTGAAACTGAAAGCTTGCAAACAAGTTACAAACATGAGAGTACATTATAAAAAGAAAAATAACCATGTCAGATGGACTTCTCCCTTTGTTGTTTAAGACCTTAAGCCTTATGTATTATATAAGAATAATTAAGTAATAAACACAGTATTTACATCATTTAATGTTTCCAGAGTATTAAGAATATTAAAAGTCACTCACACGTGTATGTATTTTAAACTCTTTTTCTTCTCATCTGTTCTGAGATAGCTGATCCCATTATTCACTCCCATTTGCCCCCCTCCCTATAGTCTTGCCCAGTGTGATGGATTACCAGGTAATCCTTAACCTTTAGGAGCCGAGAACCTTAATGTACCAGTTGCAGCTGGTGCAGTGGAGGCAGTGGCTGGAGCAGCTGGCCATAACCAGTGATCAGCACCTGCTATGTCCAATTTTTGTTTTCTTTTGTTTACTAGCCCCCTTTATTTGATTTCCTTCAGCTGAACCATGGAAGTCCCCAGGCTGCATGCAGAACCTTGGCCACCAACATTATGGGTAGACAGACACAATGCTTTTACGCTAGTGGAAATATAAAAGGAAAATATTTGGGATTCAAACCCAAGACCTCCAGAATTCCATGCTGGTGCCACTGTTGCTGGACCAACAAAAGTCTCTGGACAGCCAGCTTTTGAGTTTAGTCCAGCAGCAGTGACATCAGCATGGCATGATGAAGATCTTGGGTTTGAATCCCAAATGGCAGTTCATATTTCCATGATTTTAACAATGCATTAGAAGACTTTCTCTGCATTTGCGCATGGCTGTTTTTGTAATTTGACTTTCAGGACAGTCTTAACATCTATATGTTGCTCTCAGAAAACATTCACTTTTTTCATTCTCTGACGTGCACTTTATATAATGCAAAGTCACAGGGTAACTGAAATGTATTCTTACAAGAACCACCTATAACACAGATAACTAGTGTTGGACAAGAGGCCAGTTCACTGCAGTTTATACAAACACACACACACACACACTTTGAGATATACATGCATGCACATTCCTGAGTGCGTGCACACACACACATACACACTCTGAGATATACATGCATGCACAATCCTGAGCGCGTGCACACACACACACACACACACACTAACAATTTCACTCACCCACTCACTGCATGCATAACTATAGACAGATTAGAGGATCTCTATTTCATGCCATGTCTTTGAGGTGTGGAAGTAAAATGGGGCTCCTGGAAAAAACACTTCCCTAAAAGGATCAAGACAGAAGTGATCACAAAACATCTTTCAGTCATAATCGAATGCATGATTCTCCTAACTTGCCATTACAGTACTTTAGAAAGCATCTTTGTTTGCGGCAGACCTAATCCTTTTATCCCTGTGTTGAGTTTTTAGCCTCCCTACCCACTTAAATGAGGAGCGGAGAAAATTCCCAAATACAGTGCTCATTGCCCTTGCAAAAATAGTAAAATCTCAAAACCTTTATTACAATGGGAAGGGCTACAAGGAGGGGTCACAATGCAAATGTGAATGGATAGCAAATGGCTATTGATACATGGAAGGGTCCAGTAGAAACTCAAGCAAATACAGGAATGTCATGACACAAAGCTTCTACACAGAAATCCTCCCAGGTAGGAATTGAACCAGAGAACCAGGACCTGTGAGTTAACATTAAATACTGCACCACTGATTCCCTCTAAAAATAACAAAAAAAAATTGTTTATTTTACATGGATTGTTAATACAAGTAGTTAGTTATGCAGCATATTTGAATCAGACAGGGATGCTTCTGTTTTATTTTACAAGTTCCACAAGACACTGATGCAAAACTTACAAGAACTCCCCTTACTATAACTTCTTTGACATATCACAAAAGGAGCAATTCATGTCATAGAAAGTCTTTAGCTGCAGTGCACTTTTCTTGGATACCTAGACACTGGGTATCCAAAAAATGGAAGTGGGTTGGAAAGGCAAGTCTGACAATGAGGTTTTGATACAATCAAATTTAAATGCACTTATTATATCAAAGCAAGTATCATTGTCCCCTGAGACCATCAAGTCTTAGTACATTAGGTCATGTTTCTAAACAGCACGACTTTTGTTTCAGATTGAACTTTCCCCAAATTGCAGAGCTTAAACTAGCAGCTTACATTTGCCAACTATTTGCTTACACGAGATTTCCTTTCATGTAGATAGGGATGAGAGTTTATTAAGATCTCATATAACGTTAAAATGCCTGCAATATGATACAGTGGAAAGTACCCTGTTACAAATCCCAGAATGATGTCTGGCTGAGCATATAACTACATATTTTATAGTGCTCTACTCAACATATCACACAATACTGCAACTGAAAGTACTGACGTGGGCTATGAGTCCGACTGCTTGCAAATGGGTAGGGGCAGAAATGAGGGTAGAAACAAAGCAAGATACAGAGCATTTTCTCTTGTCTGCTCATGCATGTTGTAGTTATGGTGAGGGATAGCAAGGACAAATTTAATTATATAGATGGTTTGTTACTTTTTATGTGTCACATATTTTTCAAGACATTTCTCAGTTTCAAATTGACTGACCTATTGTACTTTAAATTAATGTTTGTGGTGCCAAGTACACTAAAGAAGGTTGTGTCCAGCTGTATTCAGGCAGGGGTGTTTGCTGGTGTGCATTGTAATGTAGAGATTCTAAGAGACAATCAGGTTTGTACGTGGCAAACTTGTGCAGTTGTGCGTGTGTGTGCGTGTGCGTGTGAGTGTGAGTGTGAGTGTGAGTGTGAGTGTGTGTGTGTGTGTGTGTGTGTGTGTGTGTGTGTGTGTGCGCGCGTGTGTGTGTGTGTGCGCGTGTGTGTGAGCTTTCATTTGTGTAGGAGGCATAAAGATGTAGTAAACTTTATAACTTTATCACCAGATGAAATGCTGCAAGCTGTTTTGTCTTATCCCATGGTTTAAATGCTGCCTACTTTTATTATTAGAAACACAACATATGAGTTATCTTTACAAAAAAAAAAAAGAGATGATCTGCACCATCAAATCTTATTTTCTGCTGATTTTGGCTTGGGAATATTTCATAGTATCCCACTATATAAGGGACATTTTGCAGTGTGACTTCTTGACCACAATGGACTATGCTAAACAGGGATAGCTAGGGGCAATGTTAGACAGAATACTGCCTCCCCATTTCAAAAAACATCTGTCATCTTTACTAGGACACGCCTCAAATCAGCGCATCAGCTTTTAGTAGTTTAAGTTAAAACTCAAAGAGCTCTAATGAAATCATTAATAGGAGAGTTGGAACCATGTAGCTGCAAGGGAAGCAGCTTGACATGAGCAATTTTGACTGAATAACCTTGGCAGTGACCTGAATTTTATAGCCCCATATGTAGAAGCAAGTTTACTAAGATGAATGATTTTATTTTGGCTCAAAGCCTGCATCATTTTCTTTCAGGGTTTAACCTGACTACTGCTGTAAGTCAAACTATCAATTTGTCTGTCTCATTTTTTTATATGTCACTGCTTTTTTTCTCATAATGGAGTAACACAAGCTGTATATTTTATGCTGTGCAGTGTGGCTGTGTTTTTGTACAATGTATTTTTAGCATACAAAAGAGACTGATGTTCAGTTTGCTTGTGCTATTATGTTACATAATCAGTAAAGCTTAGATTACAGTTAGCTGTTAGTTTTATAATTTAACCTCTTTGGTAGCACAGATGATTGGAATGCACTGTTTTCCTTTAGCCCAGGATACAGGGTCTGGGGTTTGATTCTTTCCACCTGCATTTGTCAACTATGTGACTGTGAGAAAGTCACTTAACAAGACAGTGCTCCCAGGTCACCCCTGAGAAGGGACAGTTGTATCCAATGGGCTTATCTAGTCAATAAATAAATGAAAAAAAAAAAAAGACAATTGAAGTAGTTCCACAAAATGTTAATGAGCAGCTATTGTAAGTTTGCTATATACTGTATATTAGTCTTTTTAACTAGATTAGACCCTAAATATTTTAATATCACTTGCCAGTGAATTGGGGCTATACTTGTCTGGAGATGAAATTAATTTTCATCTCTACTGCCACTTTTTTATTCCCTTCTGTGCTAGTCCTGGTTGCCTACTTGGCAATCACCTCCTACTTGGCAATCACCTCCACTTATAGCCCCCAATTGTTTTCATGAAGGGTTCAAACTATAGTATGGAGGATGTGATTCCTTTACATGGCCTTATAAATACTTCCCTTATTCCATGACAGAGCAGCTTCAGCAGGTCCAGCATTCCTAGAAAACACACACGCACGCACACACACCATGTCAATGCAGCGTCAGCAGGTCCATCATTTTCTAGAACACAGATTCACAGAAACACAAATGATGCAGGTGAAATAAGCTCATACAGTTATATTATAAATAACCACTCAAGTTTCCCCAACAGAGGCATGCACACTTACTGTTGTGATATCATAGGATCATAGGATCATAAGAAGTTGCTAGGCTGTTGGCTGTGAGGCTCTTATAAGCCTAGCCCACGCATAGACAAATCAGCACCCAATGCCCTTGCCCAGCAGGGACACGGGTGGAATCCCAGAGATGGTATTTTCTATTTTCCATCCAGTTATCCAGATTGCTCTTAAAAAGGGGTAAAGAGGTACTCTGCTTGACGTGGAAAGGGAGTCTATTCCATAGATGGGGGAGTCTCTGGGACACAAGTCTGTCCTGCCAGCAAGTCCTATTGATGTCACAGACCAGGTTGAGGCCGCATGTGCGGGTTACTTGAGTGGAGCTTGATTTGCGTATATGCAGCAGTCCCATCAAGGTGGGTCTGAGATCGCCTTGTATGCCAGACAGGGAACACCTCTGAGGAGTCTGTAGGAGACTGAGTAGAGGGATAGGGCTTTTAGCCTATCTGTATAGGGTAGATTTTTGAGGCCCTGGCTTCTCCTGGTGAGGAACCTCTGTGGTCTGTCCAGCTGCTGCATGTGCTTTACGAGGTACATGCCAAATGGGGCATTACAGTCAATAATGGGCCTTAAAAGGGATGAATACAGGGATGTTATGACCTCCTTGTCTCTGGATGAGATGCCCTTACTTATGAGGTGGGCCATGTAGAAAGCTTTCTGTACAGTGGAAGAAACATGGTGGTCAAAAGTCAGGCTGCTATCATTCTGGGTGCCCAAATCCCTCACGACTGACTGTGCGCTTAGAATTCTGTTATTAATGTGACAATTTGTGGGAACATCTCACTCTCCAAAGGGGATTATGATGCATTTTTTTGTATTCAGCTTGAAGCCATGTCTCTACCACTAGTCATTTGTTTGGGTGATACCCTCTTGGAGGATGTCCATGTCACTAAGGGAATTGATGACAGCTCCCAACTTGCAGTCATCTGCACACTTGGTCAGCCATAGCCCACTGGTTTTGGCCTGTACCTCAGAAAAGTATATCCCAAATAACAGAGGCCCCTAGACCAAACCCTGGGGTATGCCACTCGATCCTCCTCTTAGAATTCAGACCTGTGGATTATGAACTGCTAATCATATCCAGATCCACTGTAGTAATACAGAGAGATGCATATCACCCCTGTGCCAGTGGGCTAGCACCTTAGCTAAATGATTTACTTACACCTGCAGAACATGAAGTGAAGACTTTGAGAGTCAAACCTAAGATCTGCAGGAACATTAGTTCATTCATAGGTCAGTAACATAATCATTGCACCATAGCACCAGTTGGTCGATATGGTTATCATTTATTTTAGAATGTAATTAATATACTGACATATGGTAGCATTACAATACACAAAATGTGGAATGTATTTCCAGAATAAATTTTTAAGGGGGTATATATTATCTACATTTTTATATTTGTGAAATGGTTTTACTGTAGGATTTCCTATTCACCCAGTTCACACCAGCTTTACCTACAGACTGCCCAGCACAGTGGTGGATGGTGACTTCAAAACAAGGAGGGGCTACAGGAAGCAATTGAATGGGTGGGGCTAACAATTAGTGACCATTACCTGTGATCAAACAACTGATGGGGTCATTCAGTTTCATCCACAGAATGCCTCAGTATGTACTCACTCATTATATCCACCACAAATGTCTGACTCAATCAACAAGGTCAGCCTCAGGTGAAATGCAGCCCTAAACAAAGGACTGCATGGGCACCATGTTGCACACTAGTCTGCCTACACCAATGCAGTGCCTGTCCCCTGGTTTCCCCTAATCCTGGCCATACAGCATCCAGACAGAGTGCTTCCTTCTTTTTTTTTCCAGCCTTTGCCAAAGTTTTTAGCTTACCTTCCATTCTTTTATCACACCCTAACTTGGAGAAAATAACTGAATTAATCTTCTTAGCACAAAGTAGCCAGAAGTCATAGAGTGTAAGATGATTTAATATACATCTTAGAAGAACTTTTTTACAACATTCGAATCTCATGTTGGCATGGACAAAAAATTACAATGAAGGAAAGAAATTCAGTCTTATTTTACTTTCAAGAAAAAAAAATTGTGCCTAAAGTTTAATGTTCAAAGCTAACAAAAGAGTAGTTTCCCAATAAACTTAGAAGACAAATGCTTGCAAAGATATATAAATCCTGTCTGCGAATACTGTGTATCTTCCTACCCCTCAAAAATGGTAGCTACCTTCTGTGTCGACTCCGCTGTTAGACTGAGAGGAAAGTAAAGGGATAAGGAGGCCTCCCAGGCCAAGGACATCCTTAAGACATGCCTTAGCTCTGTCCACAACCTCAAAGGCAATACACAGTTGTGTGCAGAGCTCATCGTAAATAGAGCCACCATCACTTTCTATAGAATGCCCACAGGAAACGGAGAACAAAGAATGTGCCCTCAGTTTAGAAGAAAAGGATCTAAGAGACGAGTTGCTTGGTTTAATAGAGATGGACAGACATGTTAAGATCAGTGAAAGAAATAGACTACAGAAAGTCAATAGAACCCAAAAAGTTCGAAGTTTGATAAAACAAATGGACACAGTAGTTAGGACCATCCATAGAGATTCATGTGATACAACAGAAGTACTGTAGATAGGATATATTACTGTGCAGCTAAATTAATAACAGATAAAAGTCTTACCAGAAAAACACAGGGTAGTAAGGGAAAGGAAGGGGAGAAATCAAATGCCATCATGTAAGTATCTAATACAGAAAACTATAAAGCAATTAAGACAATGTGTCACTGTTAGAAGAGCATGGAAGAGGGAACAGATCAACAAAAATACTCAGAAAGATAGGGTCTATATTACTTACTCGAACTGTCAGAATGTCGAGTACCCTTCCATTGACACCCAAGTGTCGAACATCCTCTTCAGCGAACGGGCACATCATTGATTTCTTTCCAAGGGAAAGAAATCTGTTGGCCGTTGTTTGAAATCTGCCCTATTCCCCACTGTAGCGTGATCTCGGAGTTAGTATATTTAGTTAGGGGGGTATGGGGGGCACAGCCTTCCACACTGGGGCATGTAGGGGGCAAATCCCCCCACTTCATAGTGTTTGTTAGATTGTGTCGTGCGGATTTGGGCTACTGATTTCTATCCCTTGGAAAGAAATCGATGATGTGGCCATTCACTGAAGAGGACATTAGACACTTAGGTGTCGATGGAAAGGTACTCAACATTCTGACAGTTCGAGTAAGTAATATAGACCCAAAAGATAGACTTGATAAAAGCAATGTGCAGTATCAGAACAGATCAGGATCTATCATGCACTATGGCAAATAAACTAAAAATATCAGGACAGGCAGAAAATTTTAGAAGATATGCAGATAAATATAACATAAAAGTACAAAATAGGCAACTTATTGATGACCCAAAAAGTTTTATAGAGAATTGGAAAACAAGGGAAAAGGAACTGAAAGACCAACAAAAACAGAAAAAATAGATTTGTTTTGGAGAATTATCTATGACGATCCTGTGGAACATAACAAAGATGGTAAATGGACAGAAGAAGTAAAAGAAAGAATAAGAAGTTCAAATATACAGGATATGAAATGGGATGAAGTAACGGCCAGAGAGACTGAAACAAAGTTAAGGAAACCCCAGGCACAGATGCAATACCTAACTTCTGGCTAAAAGCATTAACATCTTTACATGAAGATTTAGCTAGGAGTAAGAACTATTTATATGTGCACCCAAACAGACACCAGCCTGGTTAACAACAGGAAAAACAATACTCCTACTTAAGAGCGAACCTGCAAGCTGCCCTAAAAACTATAAACTGCCTTTTGACTATTTATAAACTATACACTGTGGTGCTGTGGTTGCGTTGCCGCCTCACAGTAAGACGCTGTCTGGTTCGATTCTCAGCTAGAGCGTCTTCTGTGTGGAGACATGCATGAATGGGCGTACCTTCGTTGAAAGTTGTGCGTCAGGGCTGGTAACTCGGCACATAAAAATCAACTACCAATCATTAGCGGACCAGAGTTCCGCTGTGCCGACCCCTAACCAGGAAAAGCCGAAAGACATAACAACAACACTGGAATTGATGCCGACAGAGTTTATACTCATTTAGAAGAAAACTCAATTATGGCAATAGAACAAAAGGGCAATCACAGAAAGTCATATGGAACAAAGGATCATTTGTTGTTAAATAAAGTTATACTGGAGAAGTGTAAAAAGGGGAAAAATCTAAGTATTCATGGATAGACTACAAAAAAGCATGTGACAGTATCCCACATTCATGGATAAAAGAGTCCTTAAAAATGTATAAGATACATCCTACACTGATCGACTCCATTACATTGACCATGAAACAGTGGCAGACCACTTTGCAGTTAAGTCATGATAAAGGACAAATTATTATTCCAGGAATAACATTTCAAAGGAGAATATTCTAGGGTGACTCTATGTCACCACTGCTCTTTTGTCTTGCCCTTAAGCCATTAAGCTGTCTGCTTGGGTCTATATCACTTCAGCAAAAACCCCTTTACGTGAAAACGACTACGTCGAACTGCATTGCGCGAAGTACGTAAACCTCAAACGTTCAAAACCGCGAATTCCAAAATGTTGATTTGTTTTGGTTGGCCCGTCTGCGGTATAGCTCCGTAAGGTAAGTGTGCGATAAATAGGACTTTAGAGTTAGGATTTGGGTTAAGGTAAGTGCATAGATAGGTAATGTATGTAAGATTCAGTGTAGTGTTAGATTTAGGTTTTTTTTAAGTGTATGTATGTGTGTTATTTATTTTGTTTGGGTGTATGTCTGTAGGGGAAGTGTGCATTAGTTACGGACCTTAGGGTTAGGGAGGGGTTAAGGATAGTGCATAGATAGTTGTGTATGTAGGGTTTAGTGTAGTGTTGGAAGTAGGATTTTGTTAAATGTATGTATTTGGATTATTTGTTTTGTTTGGGTGTATGTCTGTGGGTTTGGTTAGTGTATGTATATGGTTTATTTATTTTGTTTGGGTAGGTACTAAGTAGCAGGTGGTGGGGTTGGCTGACTATGGCAGTTCGATATTTTATTTTTCGTGGTTTAGTGTGTTGGGGATTTTCATGGTTCGAGGTTTAGGGGACAATGTATGGGTATTCGCATAACAGGGTTTTCGCTGAAGTGATATAGACTCATCTACTTAACAGATTAGGTCATGGCTGCAATTTGGCTCCCAGAAAACAACAAAGTGTAAAGATTTCTCATCTTCTTTTTGCAGATGATTTAAAACTGTCTAGTTCATCAGATGAGGAACTGAAAGCAGAACTCCACATACTGGAAATCAAACCAGAAGTAGATAAAAACGTTTTCAGATGATATAAGAATGTCATTTGGTCTTTATAAATGTACAAAAGCAACCTTTAAAGCAGGAAAACTGCAGCACCAGGAAAATATCAGTCTGGGACAGGAATGGGATATAAAAGAACTTGAGCAGGAGGGAGTGTATAAGTATTTGGGAATTGATGATGGATCAACAATAAAATATGAGCAAATGCGAATAAAACTTAGTAAGGAATATTTTGGAAGGGCGGCCATGGTGGTGCAGTGGTTAGCATTGCTGCCTCACAGCAAGAGGTTCGCCGGTTCAATCCTTGGCTGGGGTGCCTTCTGTGTGGAGTCTGCATGTCCTCCCTGTGGTCGCGTGGGTTTCCTCCAGGTGCTCCGGTTAGCTCCCACATCTCAAAAGACATGTTGTAGGTGGACTGGACACTCTACATTGGCCCTAGGTGTGAGTGTGTGCGTGCGTGTGCCTTCTGTGGAAAGTTGGGCACCGGGCTGGTAATGACACCGTAAAACTCCACTGCCAATCATAAGTGGACAGGTGATCCGCTGTGGCAACCCCTAACCAGAAAAAGTCAAAAGAAGAAGAAGAAGAAGGAACATTTTGGAAGACTTAAATTAATACTGAAAACAGAACTGACATCTAGGAACAAAGTCCAAGCTATAAACTAATTTGCTCTTCCTGTCCTAACTTAGTTTTGGCGAGATTGACTGGCCCCAAAAGGTGTTGGATAGGTTAGACAGGAAAACAAGAAGGATGCTTCAAGCTCATCATATGATTTATAAAAATAATTACATATCAAGACTATATATTCCCTGTTTTGAAGGAGGTATGGGTCTCCTTGAAACTGATTATATGTACATATCAAGACTGTATATTCCCTGTTTTGAAAGAGGTATGGGTCTCCTTGAAACTGATTATATGTACATATCAAGACTGTATATTCCCTGTTTTGAAGGAGGTATGGGTTTCCTTGAAACTGATTATATGTACATATCAAGACTATATATTCCCTGTTTTGAAGGAGGTATGGGTCTCCTTGAAACTGATTATATGTACATATCAAGTCTGTATATTCCCTGTTTTGAAGGAGGTATGGGTCTCCTTGAAACTGATTATATGTACATATCAAGACTATATATTCCCTGTTTTGAAGGAGGTATGGGTCTCCTTGAAACTGATTATATGTACATATCAAGACTGTATATTCCCTGTTTTGAAGGAGGTATGGGTCTCCTTGAAACTGATTATATGTACATATCAAGACTATATATTCCCTGTTTTGAAGGAGGTATGGGTCTCCTTGAAAGTGATTATATGTATAGCTCCGGAATCGTAGGACTGCATACATATTTGCTGACCTCACAAGACCCAAACATAGTGAACGTTTTAAAGCATGAGGAGAATGTCTAAGATGATCTCCCTGCTTATTTTACAGAAGCATTTCAGCATCAACCAAGAATGGTAATCAAGCCAGAAGTAGATAAAAACCAGGCCGCAACTGAACTGAATGTGCTGAAACACAAAAGAAAGAATGTAAGGTGAAGGACCAGATGGGAAGGCAAGAAATGTGGCCTCATTTTGATCAGGATCAAGTGCAGGAATGGCTAACGAGAGGTGAATTTAAACCAAAAGATAAAAGGTTAAAATTGGCAGCCCAAGATAGTGGACTACATACACGTTTGTTTACAAAGTCCATTGAACATGTGGGAGAAAGAGATAAATGTACATTTTGTAAAACAGAGCTGGAAACAGTTGCAAACCTTGTTGCTGGTTGTGATATACTGATGACAGAAGGACTATATACTGAAAGGCATAACAATGTGGCAAGACTGTTGCACTGGGGATTGTGCAAACATAATACTGAAGTAGCTGAAAAACACTGGAAACATGAGCCACAAAACATTATAGAAAATGATGAAGTTTATATCATATGAGATCACCCACTACCAGCAATTCAAAAAATAGATGCGAGAAAACCAGATATAGTGGTCCATGAAAAGAAGACAAAAGTAGCATTGATCACTGAAACTGCTACACCCAGTGACTACAGTGTCTTATGTACACAGAGAGACAAAGTCATAAAAGGGTTCCTATTACCTGATCGAACGTTTAGGTTAGCGAATAACTAAACATTGATCTGGTAATAGCGAAAGCAAAAAACTGCAAACGGACGATTTAACACAGGGAAAGAATTCCCTTGGCTGTTAATAGGATTTTGCCCCTTTCCCCACTGTAGAGCAATCTTGGAGTTGGTATATTTAGTTAGGGTGTGTGTGTGGGGCACATCCCCCCCACATCAGGGGTGTGGGAGGCGACCCCCCCCACTTCATTTTGGCTTAAAATGTTTTTTTTTTGCAACCAAGGGAATTCATTCCCTACGTTAAATCGGCTGTTCATTGTTTTCATTTTTCGATATTACCAGTTCGACATTTAGGTATTTGCTAACCTAAATGTTCGATCGGGTAAAATAGACGCATCATAAAATACCAGGATTTGTTGCATGCAAAAAATGAGGGCAGTGTGGAAGGAGGATACCCAGACAGTTTTAATAGTAGTAGGAGCAACGTGTCTTATAAAAAAGAATTTAGTCATACTTAGATATGTTACTGATACATGTAATGCTGTACGATTTGCACAGAAGGAGTCATTACTGGGCACATTGTGGGTGCTGCGAAGAACACTTCTGTCTAACATAAAAGATTGAAACAATGCTAATTTCATGAACTTTAATTATACTTTGACGTAGGAATGGAGTACAAACCCAAAAGACTTGGAGAAATTAAAAAAGCCAGAAGAAAATTCATCTCCAACTTCTTCCCTTAGGAAATACCAATAAATATAACTCCCTCTGCTATCACTAGGGAACAGGTCCTTAATGCTCTCTCTAAGGCCAAGAACACTGAATCACTGGTCACAGACAATATCCCAGGATGCCTTCTAAATTGCATAAAACATGACCTATCAGGCCTGCTAGAATTGCTATTTATCTGTATCCTCCAAACAGGCTTTGTGCTTCATGAATGGAGAACAGCAGCAGTCATCCCTCTGCACAAAGGTGGGTCATCTACAGATCCCAGAGACTACAGACCCATAAGTCTCACTAGTTACATATGTAAAGCCAAATAAATAATTATCATAGAAATGATCAGTATCGACATAGGAAACCTCCAGACACTGGACCCAACCCAATTTGTTTTCATCAAGGGCAGATCATGTGTACTCAACCTGATGGACTTCTTTAAGAAGACCACCAAAGCAATGGATGAGGGCAAAATGGTTCACACTGCTTACCTTGACCTGGCGAAGGCATTGTTGATAAACTTAAGAGGTTACATACAAACCATTATGTTACCTGCTGGATAGCCAGCTGGCTCACAAATAGGACTCTGGAAGTTAAAATTGGAGAGTCCATCTCTATAAAGAGGTTGGTCACAAGTGGAGTCCATCAAGGATCGATCCTGGGACTGCTCCCTTTTGGCATTTACTTCTCTGAAGTCAAGACCAATTTCAGTGGCCTCTGGCTGACTAAATTTGCTGATAATTGCAGGTTAGGAGCTGTAATTGAGTCACTCACTGACACAGATGTTCTCTAAGAAGGGCTGACACAGACAAACAACTGGTGTGAGACATGGACTAAAATTAATGCCAATAAATTCATAATAGTATCCTTCAGGAAGTTATCCACCCATGGTAACTATCATATTGACAACACACCCCTAAGAGATGATTCAGTTGTCAGGGACTTGGGGACACACATAGAATATAGTCTTTGAACATTATGTGTCTAAAATATTGAGGAAATCATTCTATATTGTGCAAGTTATAAACAAAGGTATGGCATTTAGGTCCAGGGAAGCCATTGCTCCACTGTATTAAACATTCATCAAACCTATCATTGAGTACAATCCCTCCTTTAATATGCACCTAACCAGGCATATCCAGCAACTGGAATGTCCACAGAGGTTCCTCACTAAAAGAATACAGGGTGTAAGCAACATGTCCTATGCAGGCCACATTAAGGCCCTATTCCTATATTCTGTCTTCTACAGGCTGTTGAGGGGAGATCGATGCCTGGCATACAAGGCACTGTCAGACCCTACTCTGATGAACCTCCTGCATATCCATGAAACAAACTGCACCAGATTTACCTGTTCTAAAGACTAAAATCTTGCCTGTGATATAAATAGGACCGGCTGTAGATATAGGTATGTATTCCAGAGACTACCCCTTCTATGGATCAGGCTCCCCATCCATGTGAAGCAGAGTTCCTCCCTAACCCAATTCAAGTGTAACTTGGGCAATTGGATGGGGAACAGGAAAGTCATCCCTGGTTTGGCACCTATGTGTCTAATGGACACAGGCAGCCTGTAAATGGTTCCTTTCCCAGGACCCTGTTTGTAAATGTTTCAGCTCCCAAGCCCTTGATTACACTTATCAAGGGTACTACAACTTGTCAGAGATTTGGGATGCATGGCTAGGCTTAAAAAGGTCCTTGTGGTCATTAGTCTAGTAAATGCCTATGGACCTATGGCCAGACACATATGATATACAGCTGAAGGTCTGGGAGAAGGAGTCAAAGCACATTGATAAAACCCATACAGAGACAAAGTATTTGCAAATTCCACTCAGAAGGAATGACTGCCAAAACCTCAGCCAGAGCACTAAGCACTGTCAGATGGTAATACCACTCCTTGTCATATTCTGTCATTGATCAGTTGCTGTCACACACATCCTGCCTAGACAATCAAAGATAGCAATTTATTGAGTTCAGTGGTGATGTCTAACTGTGATGGAAGGTGAAAAACATTATGACCAAACTGCTGCTCTGCAATACACCGCAAACCTTCCATCAAACAGGTACATATTGTCATTTTCATCACAGACAATCATCATACTCACGAATTACAGCCATTTTATTGATTGTGCATACCTCAGATAACTGATTATATTAAAATAAATACACTAAAGTATTCCAGTTGGCTTCACAAAAATGTACTCTACTTCTGTAAAGCCAGAATAATGGCTGCTTAACTTGAACAAATGGCAACCATACCTCTAAACTGTCCAGACTTTCACAGAATGTCCAGGTTTTTGACACATATTTTTCTTCTGTTCCTCATAAAATTTGTGGTTTTCTGGAAAATAATTGAGGATTAAAGCCACTAAATAATGACTGATATTTGACTTTTCATACTGCAGATCGTTCAAAAAATGCATGCTAATGCAAAACTTTAAAACTCTAAAAATGAACTAAAAGCTTATTTTCTCAATTCCAGGACCTGCCCTTGCCATGACCCTACCTAGTCTTCCTTCCTTTTATGTACCCTCAAAAGGTCCATACTTAGTACCTCATTACACCTCTCTCTCCAATGTGTCTACTATGCATTTGCATAATTTTATACAAACAAAAAATGTTTATTGTTGACCTATTGAACTATATCAATGTAAAATTGTTACTTGGCTTCTTTTTAATGCAACTTTAACTTTATGCATGTAACCCAGCATATGTGAATCGTTTTGCTATAACTGCTATTATATCAATATTGTTTAAAATTGTACTTGTTTTAAAATGTATTACTGCAGCTTTTCTCCTTGGGTCTCCACTGAAAATGGGCCACAAGCCCAGTTGGACAAACCCAGTTAAAAATGTCAGTAAATAAATAAAATAAAATAAATAAAACCTATTCTTATAGCAACTGTCTAAGTTTATAAGAGCAATATTTAAAATCTGTCCCTATTTTTGGGCCTTTGTCCCCCAATTATTTTTGGCTTTGTCCACATTTCTAGTGGTAAGAGGTTGAGAGGTAGGATGGCAACACTGTCACTTACTTTCATTCACAGGCAGACCCTGGCTGTACCCAGCAATTAAAGCCAATGTATGGATTATCTACACCTTAGATAGTATTATATAATAACATAAAAAATCATAAAAATAGGCCACAGTAATTTATTTCAAAGCCAGCTACACACTTGCACACATTAGCATGTGAACATGGGCACACACACACACACACACACACACACACACACACACACACACACACGCACACACTCGTATGAACATCAGCTACAGCTACTTGTATGACCTCAGATCTTTTATTGTGAGCAGATGAATGAATAAATGCATGGATAACTGCCACACATGAATTTATCTTCTCAGCTTTCTAGTCAGAATACAATATGCAACCAAGTGTAATCAAACACTTCTCAACTTCATAGTTTAAGAATCAAGAAAAAAGCTAAAACGTAATATGGGGCAAAGGAGTAAAATCAGGGGCAGATATTGCCTTTATATACTAAGACAGCATTAACGGGCTTTGCGTTAGAATGCTTATTGTGAGGGTACTAAGTCTGAAACCGAAGTGTCTGTCATTATTTAGTGAATGCAGTCCTCACATATTTTCCAGAAAACCACACATTTTACAAGACACAAGACCGAAGTATGAGGCAAACATTTCTTGTGAAATTTAATTCAAAAATAATAGCTGACTTTCTAAATTTAATGCCATTGTTTTAATTGTGGGGCTGCAGCCCCCCAGTACCCACTAACATAAGCTGCAGCCCTGGCTCGGCCTTACAACACTGATTCACTTCAAGAATTTATCCTGACAGATTCTACACCCAAATTACACATGGCCGACCCTGATATCCCTTTTAACACATAATCAGACTGACTGTTGCCAACTGGCACAGACCTGCACTTGTCTATATTCAAAGCCTATGAATTCAGTCAGCTGAGTGCAAAGGTATGCATGCATGCATGGCCATGTTCACTAAAGAGCCTTTTGGTTCTTATGACTGACATTCTGGCAGTCGAAAGAATGTTGAATGAAGATGTCTAAGGATTGTACATAAACATCCTTAGACTAGATTAGGGTATAAAGAATCCTGTTGAATGTGAATATAAATAAACCCAACATGTCCTACCACTTGTCTTACTAGTTAGCATGAGTAATATGCAAATAATCTGTAACTAGTTGTGCTGAAGTTACAAGACACTCCTGAGATAGTCATCAACTTCTAACTATATAACAGATCATAGATTTTATATTTAGAGAGCAAAGATTATCCTTTGTTGCATGCAGCTAAATGCTGTAAAACACCTTTGCTGAGTAACTTTCAAAACCTCTATAGACAAAGCCAGTTTGCTATGTGCTGTATGCCCTTTAAAATGAAGTTTGCAGCCTTTGCTATTTTTTTTTTAAATACTGAATGGGGGTTCATGGCAATTCACTGAATCTAACTGTACAGACACATACTTCACTGAAAGTTAAATTCCATTTGTGCAGTATGTGCAACTGTCATTATATCAAAACAGAGTCAAAAAGCAGATAAAGCAGCCAAAAAAGAGCTTAATGTAAAACTGAGCAAACAAAAGAAAACAAAAAGCTCCAAATTTTATATTATTAATTATTATGCATATAAATTATGCAGTCTGAAAAAATTTGTATTCTATGATTGCTTGCTTGTTACTTGTTTTGTGATTTTACCTGACCTTTATCGGAGCTTATTAAAACTGTCAGTGGCTTGGAGCCTTCGATTTTCTTCTGTTATGGCAAAACACCAAATCTCAACAATGTAATAGACTGTATTGAAATTATTATAGGTTCATAGGTTCATAGGTGTTTACTAGGCTAACGACCACAAGGGGCTTTTTAAGCCTAGCCATGTATCCCAAATATCTGACAAGTTCTGATACCCTTGATAAGTATAAGCATGGGTCTGGAAGATGAATCATTTACAGGTTACCTGTTAACATTAGAGACATAGGTGCCAAACCAGGGATGAATTTCTGGTTTCCCATCCAGTTGTCCAAGTTGTACTTGAATTGGATTAGGGAGGAACTCTGCTTCACATGGATGGGGAGCCTGTTCCATAGACGGGGTAGTCTCTGGGATACATACGTATCTCTCCAGCAGGTTCTGTTTATATCACAGGCAAGGTTTAAGTCTTTAGAATGGGTAATTCTGGTACTGTGTGTTTTGTGGATATGTAGGAGGTCCATCAGAGTGGGGTCTGACAATGTCCTGTATGCCAGGCGTAGATCTTCCCTCAAAAGCCTGTAGGAGACAGAATACAGGGATAGGGCCTTGAGGTGGTCTGCATAGGACATATTACTTACATCCTGTATTCTTTTAGTGAGGAACCTCTGTGGACATTCCAGTTGTTGGATGTGCCTGGTTAGATACATACCAGAAGGGAATTATACTCAATGATAGGTCTGATGAATGCCGAATGCAGTGGAACAATGACTTCCTTGGACTTAGATGCCATACCTTTGTTTATAAGTTGCGCAACATAGAATGATTTCCTCACCACTGTAGACACATGATAATCAAAGGCTAGATTACTATCTATGTGTGGCCCTAAGTCCCTGATTACTGGGTCAACTCTAAGGGGTGTGTTGTCAATATGATAGTTACCAGGGATGGATGACTTCCCAAAAGATACTGTTATGCATTTCTTGGCATTTAGTTTTAGTCCATGACTCTGACACCAGTTGTTTGTCTGTGTCAGGCCCTCCTGGAGAACATTTGTGTCAGTGTGAGATTCAATGAGAGCTCCTAATTAGCAATCATCTACAAATTTAGTTAGCCAGAGACCACTGACATTGGCATTGACTTCTGAGAAGTAAATGCCAAAAAGGAGTGGTCCAAGAACTAATCCCTGAGGAACTCCACTTGTGACTGGCCTCTTTGTAGAGGTGGACTCCCCAGTTCTAACTTCCTGGGTCCTGTCCGTGAGCCAGTTGGCTATCCACTGGGTGGCATACAGGTTTGTACCTAACCTCTTGAGTTTGTTACAATGCCCAAGTGGGGTATTGTGTCAAATGCCATGGCCAGGTCAAGGTAGGCAGTGTGAATGATTTTGCCCTCATCCATTGCTTTGGTGACCTTCTCATATAAGTCCACCATGTTGAGTAGGTATGATCTGCCCTTGACAAAACCAAACTGGGTTGGATCCAGTGTCTGGAGGGTTACTATATCTCTGTTGATCATCTCCATGATAATTGTTTCCATGGCTTTGCATATAAGACTAGTAAGACTTATGGGTCTATAGTTCACAGGGTCTGTAGATGGCCCACCTTTGTGTAGAGGGATGACTGTTGCCTTTCTCCATTCATGAGGTTCAAAGCCTGTTTGGAGGCTACAGTTAAATAGTAATTCCAGAGGCCCTGATAGGCCATGTTTCATGCTATTTAGAAGGCATCTTGTGATACTATCTGGGTCCATTGATGCAGTGTTCTTGGTCTTATAGAGAGCATTAAGGACCTGTTCTCTAGTGATAGTAGGGGGAGTTATATTTGATGATATTTCCTGGGGGATGGTTGAGGGGGAGAGAGGAGTAAAGTTGGAGCTGAAATTATCAGCCAGGAGGTTTGCTATATCTTCTGGCTCAATATAAGTGGCTCCATTTAAAATAAGCTCTGCACACAATTGTGTATTACCTTTGAGGTTGCGGACATAGCTAAAGAATACGTTGTGGTTGTCCTTGGCCTCGGAGGCCAAACATACCCCAAATTTGGCTTTGGTAGACTTTGTCTAAGGAGTTTGTTTACTTTGATGAGAGTGCTTTTATCCTGCTGGGTGCTGCACCTTCTAATTTTTGCCATGATTTTCTTCCTCCTGTTATACATCCAATTGATTTTGTGATTCCACCAGGGTGGCTTGTTTTTGAGTTAGTTCTGTACTTGTTCCTTGTGGGTACAACTGACTCTATGCAGCTACTAACATGCTTGCACAGGGTTTCTGTTAACAGTTCTGCATAGGCAGAAGTGTTCTCAGGGTTTATGGGGTCTTGAAATTTTGCCAGGTTCTCACTTAATAGCAGGAGGTTAGCCTTAGAATAGTTTCTGAATATTCCTGGCTTAGCTGGGAGTCCAGGTTTTATTTTTACTTCAAAGGAGACCATTTTGTGGTCTGACCTTACCACGGAAGGCATTACAGTAAGGGGTGTACAGCACTCTCCCATATTATTGAGGAACAGATTCAGTATGGTTGCGCCCTTGGTTGGTGTATTGACCATCTGGTCCAGGGAGTTTGTGTTTACAAAATCCAGGAACCTCTGTGCATGTACGTTTGATGTTGTATAAGATTCCCAGTTAATAGTGGGGTAATTAAATTCACCTATGAATATGGTATTGGGTTGGATGGTTAGTGTTTCTGGTATGCGTTTCCTTGGTCATACAGGGGGACCTATAGCTTGCAAGGAAGTAGTATTGGATTTTACCTATGGTGATTTGGACATAGAGCAGCTCAAATGCATTGTCCTGTTTGACCAGCCTTGAAGTATATTTATTTTTGATGTAAACAGAGACACCTCCACCTTTAGTCCCTGCCTGTGAAGTAGCTGGTCTAAATGTGTAGAAGGCATTATAACCCTGCACTGTTGGTGTGCTCTCTGCTGCTTTAAACCACGTCTCAGAGACTGCACAAACATCAGCATTCTCTAGGGTAAAGAGAGCTTCCATTGAGTGGAGATTTTTGTTTGGGCTCCTAGCATTGAGCAGTAATACATTTAGATTTTCTTGGTTTTGATTTGCTCTGTCAGAAGTATTTTCAGTTTGGCAGTGGCTAAAAAAAGTCACTATAGGGAAAGACAATGTTTTAGCTAATATTCGAAAGCCTAGCAGGGAGAGGTGGAGACCATCTTTGGCAAAGCAGCGTGGTCTGTTGACCATCTCCTTCCATGCTGACAGATATTGCACCCCCTTAGAATGGCACCAGAAACTAAGTCAATTATTAAAGTCAATCATCTTTTGTTTGTATTGTGGCATCATCTTTGAAGAAGGTAAAATGTTGCTCAGTGCTAGGCTCATACCAGGCTGAGACACATATTCCGAGACCTCTATGATGTCTCTCTTCATATAGTCTAGGGAGGTACATCTAAAGTCATTTATTTCCACATGGACTATGACTGGGTCATATTGGTAATTGTGATCCAGTGACCTGAGTGCATCGGTAATGTGGTGGATCCTAGCCCCTAATAAGCAACTGACTGTAAATTTCTCCTTACTCAGCCTGGTGAGAGGGACATCAGTGTGTCTCACAATGGAGTCTCCAATGACTAGAATTTCAGATTGTGTGGCGACTTGCCTTATGGGCTCAGAGGTAGAGGCTCCATCAGATGTAGTTCTATGTGTTGATGTGGGTGTTGTTCTGAAAGAGTGTGTTTGGGGCTGCTGAGGGTATTTCTTATGTGTACTTTGTCTAGGAGGTCTCTGAGGTTTAAGAAGGTTACATGTAAGTGCCTCAGTATATGTAGGTCGATATGTCTGCTTTGAATTTTGCATGATAGGTGCAGCATGTGTACTACTGGCAACCTTATTGACATTAGGAGTACTTTTATGTGAGAGCTTTGCCTCCAGTGACGTCATGTAAATACATCTCTCACATACTGTATCAGTTTGTTTGAGAATTAACTGGTTGTCAGTAAACATGAGGCAATTTCTGCATTGCCTCAGGATGCCCATTTCCACCAAGCCAGTAATGGCGACAGTAGGAAAGTTCATATCCATGGCAACAGACCCTTTTTTATTGATTAGACAGTTGGAGGGAGAATATCAATCACTGTCAGGAGTATCCGGTTTGCAACTATGTGGATAGTGCTTGTCACTGCAAACTAGATGTCCTGTGTGCAACTAGATATTGGAAAAATTTCAGTTGTGCTTTTACAGGAAAAATGTCACTCAAGGTGTCTGAGTCTGTGCAGATCACTGCCAAACACTTGATGAAGAGAAGCAGGCCATGGCCTGCTTGGTGATCCACAGTCTTGTCCCAGATGATGCAAGGGTCTGCAGGCTTGTAGCCTTTTTCTGGTAGATTCTCCAAATAGTAACCAGTCCAATCAGGTATGTTAAGCACAGGCACACACTCTCCAACCAGAAAGAGTCAGGAATCGATGCACTCTGCTCCTACTCTCACCAGGATCAGAATATAACACAGATTCCAAGCTGTCACCAATAAAGCAGTTATTAGGCTTTCTGGTGATCAGCAGTCTCCAGGAAATGTCACTGTACTCCTTCTCTCATTAGGAGAAAACAGAAGCACTAATCCCAAGATGACTACTGAGAGGCAGAATGTAGGCTCTCCAATACCTGGTGGTCTTGCAATAGATGCTTAAAGGTAAGATGAAAAAAATGGTTTATCCTAAACATTGCAGTGTGCTCTAAGCAGTTAGATATGAAAGTGGGTAACTCAAGTTTTACCTGTCTAAAAAGTTAAGTTTTAATGGAGAGCCACTATTTTTAAAAGAGCAAGATAGATTGAAAGGGGTGGGCACTTTTATATTATGGTACTATGGAATACAGTAGGATGGCTAACAAATTTAAATAGTTGAAGGGGAGTGATTTCACTAAATGATATTTTTGTGCTTACTCACACCAGCTAGTAAAAGCAGAGAGGAAATGAGATATGTGGTCAAATTAACATAAGAGGCAGGCAACTACAAAGACAGTGGTGTTTAAGAACACAACAGTAACAATGTGGGAGGGTGGGAAAAATTTCTGTCTGACTCATAAGATTCAGAGCTGTGGTCTCTTTTTAAGTTTTAATATGCAGTTAAAAGCAGAATACAAGTAAAACACAGTGTAAAGAAAACAAATCACAGTATACAAAATAGAAAAAGGCAATAAAGTAATACAAAATACAAGAAATAAAAAGCTAACTAACCTTTCTCTCACAGCAAACGGTGGCAGAGTCTGGATGAGCCTTTCCAGTAAAGCCACATGTATTGTCATTGCACACAAATAGGGAGCAAATACAGACAGCCACAAGGGGATATCCATAAACACAAACAGAGACTGACTTGCCATTGTTGGGATTAGAACCACTACCTACCTAACTGTCTACACTATAGTGCTATGTACTTATCGTATGTACCACAAGGCTTATTCAAATGTATTGTCATTGCACACACATAGGCAGCAAATACAGACAGCCACAAGGGGATATCCATAAACACACACACACAGACACACACAGACAGACTTACTTGCCATTGTTGGGATTAGAACCACTACCTATTTAACTGTCTACACTATAGTGCTATGTACTTATCGCGTGCACCACAAGGCTTATGCTTATAATTAATAAGTAATACCAACAATTTATAACATTTAAGGTGATTCAGATAATGCTATACTTCTATAATTTTTTTTAACATTTATGTATGTCCATTTACATTCTTTATTTTACCCCCACTATAACTGCTGACCTAAAACTGACACTGTTGCCTTGATGGTAATTAGGAAAAATCTTTTTTGTTACTGATGTTTTCACAATTTGCCATGTTAACACGTCTTGTTGTTCCATTGTAAAACTTGCTACACAAACACAAAGTCATATAAATTTCAAACTTGTACTAAGAATAAAGGGACTTAGTTAGCCTGGTAAGTTTATAATGCTGAAAACTGAAAATGTATTTCATTTGTTTGTCATGCAGACTTTACAGCTTTTGCAGGAATATATACCTGTTGCTTGAGGAAAACCAAAAAGTAAAAACACCACACAGACAAACCAATTAGTAAAAACCATTAAAAAAAAAAACAAGCCAAGTTAGAGTTTTCACTGTGTGATACCTTAAACCTCCTGGAACAGAGATTCATGGGATATATGCAAATGACTCCTTAAGGACATCAAGTGATTCAGCTATGCGGCTTCTGGAATGTCCGTGACTTTTTTCTTTTTAAGTCTTTATGGACAATTTTAGGTCAAGAAGGCCAAAGACCACTAGCTGTGGACATGCATGTTTCGTCAGCACAGCATAAGCGGACTGTTTGGCTACTCTCTAGAAACACAGGGTCTTTAAACCCAGCTGATGTCCATAATCATTAAGGGGTCTTGCAAAATATGTTTTTCTTGTAATTGTTGCTTGAGAACTCAGGCATTAATCAGTCTTTTATTAACACATAGTACTATCAACTATTTTCATCATACGTAGATATATTTCTAAGATTTTTACCCCTTTAAAAGTGGCCATCACTTTCCTTGGTAGCAAGATTGTGAAATATGAGCCACTGAGCAGTAACTATCAAAGAAATCACAGACTATTTTAGCCAATGTTTTTCTAAAATAACAAATAACTTGTGAATCTTACAAGGTAAGGTAAGTACTAGGCTAGCTGTCCTTGTGGGCCATTTTAAGCCTAGCCAATTACACTTTCTGTGCTTGAAATAGCCTATCCCATTTGGTTATAAATTGGTGTTACCCATCCCATGGTTGATAATTATATATTGCCCTTAATAAGTGGGATCATACCATACATAATTTGAGGGGACCCATGCATGGGATAAAGCATTTAGGAGCTGCCTTTGTCACTTAGTAGTACAGGGGGCAGCTCTCAGGCAAATCTTCTGTTTGCCATCCACATATCCAAGTTCTGCTTGAATATGGACAGGGATGAACTTTGTTTTATGTTGATAGGGAGTCTGTTCCAGAGCAGCTGTATCCTTTGCGAAATATATCTGTCCCTCCAAACTGTTCTATGGATGTTACAGAAGAGGTTTAGATCTCTGGACTGGGTATGTCTGATGCCACTTGACTTGCTCATGTGCAGTAAGTCTTTCAGTATTAGATTGGAGGATGCTTTGTATGCCAGACACAAGTCATCTCTTAGCAGTCTGAGAATAGCGACAGGGCTTTGAGTTGGTCCATGTAGGACATGTGTTTCGGCCTTGTATCCTTTTAGTAAGATATCTCCGTGATATACTCTTTCTCCCAAATAGTATGATGAAATAGAGGCCTTGCTGTGTCAGCTGGACACAGGCACTAGTAAAACTGTTGTGTTAAGCCACTCAGAATGGACACAAGACATATCTTTCCACTGTCTCTGTTTCTTCCCTCATATTTTTCATCTGTCTCTTGTACAGTTTTTGATTTTCTGGTAAATTACTGAGCATTACAGCTATTCATTAATGCCAGACATTACAGTTGCACACTTATTGTTCAGAAAATTCATGTAGTGCAAAGTGGTTACTCACTGATATTCGTAACAAGACAAATCAGTTAGGCTGTACTATAGTGCAAGACCTGATCTTAACAAATGTTAAGCACCCTTGCTTGAAGTCAAATCTTCCAGTACTGTCCAGCAAGGATAGAGTTAGAATAAAAAAACAGATTTATTTCTGTCTGTTGTACATACTGATAATGTGTCACTGACTTCCTATTATAAAATTAGAAAGTAGCTAGACTAACAGGTTGTGTGTTTAACTACACTTACTGAAGAATATGAAGTCTGAAACTCAAATCTATTTAAGTTTTTAGTGACTTCAGTCCTCCGAGATTTGTTCATAAACCAAAGATTTTATGAGGAACAGATCAAATGTATGAGACAAAAATCTGGCCTTTTTGTGGAAACCTGGACGGCTGAGATGCATGGCAAGGTAAGTACAAACATTACAGTAATTATTTACACTGTCTTTCTGACAGTGCTCGCTAAGAGATTTATGGCTTTGAAAGCTGGCAAAACACACATATTTTTTTTTCTGTAACTAATAGAACATGGAGCAGCTAAAGCGCCATGCACTTCAAAGACATTTGATTGGGTCTCTGATCATAGCCTTTAATTATGTGTTCTCGACATGGATGCCAAGATTCACCTCTCAAGCTTTTCTGTTGAGGTGAATTTCCTGGCATCCATGTCTCAAAATCATAATAAGCAGGTTATGATCAGCGACCCAATCATAATCCTCTTTGTTGATGGAAATATGTTTTTTCGGGGTAATATTTAAATATTGTCCCAGATTTTGAGCCTTTGTTACCCTGTGTTTAGGCTTTGTCGAGAATTCCTGAACAAAAACGGAATAATGGGCACACACAACACGTTCTTTTATGCTCATAAGGTAGAAATTGACTTCTTCTAATTCTGCATTTAAACTTTTATCTCTGCAGGTACTGTTTAACTTTCTGCAATGAGAAGAATGTTTAACGCCGCATCACCATGTCTGAATTATTGACATTATTAATTTCAACGTGTCTTGCTCCATGGAAGGAACAAATCAGACGCTTCTGGCTTGATGTAATTCGCTACTGCCTAATAACTGTGCATTGGTATATGTACATCTTATATCAGAATTCCCCTACCTGCCCCAGACTGCATCCAGCCCTGATACCACAAGCCAATGCAGTGGACACTGCCACTTGTCATGTCATGGCAGCTTGATGACATCACTGAAGGATGTGATCCCTGACTGTCAGAACCTGATAGAGTACTTTACTACTGCGTTCACCTCAGGTGACCCTACCTCATGTCACAGTGATGTTGTTCTCTGTTATTGCACCCCCCCACCTATACAAGTGATGAAGAATGTGATGTACCCACACAATAACCTCTGGGGTTCATGTTAATTTACCATATATCTTTATATCAAATGCCATTTTGTCATGGCATAACTTTTGGCAATCTTTACGGATTCACATTTTCCCCAGTGTTGTGCATCCTTAAGAGTTGGTATATATAACCTGGATGGATCTCCTACTTGGGGGAGCAAGGCAGCATCCTCACCACAAAAAAGAGTCACTGTAAGTGGTTTTCAACACTTTTTTTAACTACACATCTTTCAATTTAAAGCTGTTGAATGAGCCAATATGACTCTAACCTTACTGGGTATGGTAATGTCTGACGCACGGTCAGGGCAGTCCATACACAGCCCTGTATAGCCGGTGAGATAAAACATGCATCATTTTGTTCTGACTTTGTACTGTGTTGTCTGTGCCATTGGCCACAGTGATGAACCAGAAGCTGCTTCTTTTCCAGTGTTGCCATATACTGCGCCCCCTATGCCTCAGTTGTGGTACTGCTACTACATGTCCCCCCCCCCCCCCCGACTCTCCACCCTTTCCTTCTACTGATGATAAAACAAGTATGGAAGGCTCTGCCAAGATGTTTGCCTGTCACTGCATATGTTTATACAGTGCCATGTTGTGCAGCATGGCACAACAAAATCTTGCTGCAGATGTCTACATTGCATTGGAACTGCCCTTGTGATATGTGTCAGAAGTGCATCTTCATTAGGATCAATACCTGTTCCGCTGTACATTTTGTTTATGTATTTGCTGTATTATAGGCATTTTTCTGCATAACCTGGGGACAGCAGATGGTGGTCATCACCCAGGGTTCTAGGGCATATCCATCAACATATGCAATGCACAGCAAACAGCATATTACAGTGCATGTAAAAAGTGTGCACACCCTTTTTAAAATGCCATTTTTTTGTTATATAAAAGAAGAGACCACAATAAATCATTTCAAAACTTTTCCCACCTTTAATGTGACCTGTAACCTGTACAATTCAATTGACAAACAAATCTGTTAGGGGAAAAATATAAAAAATAAAGAACGTACAATATGTTGGTTGCTTAAGTGTGCACACCCTTAAAACTAATACTTTGTTGTGTGTGCACACCCTTAAAACTAATACTTTGTTGTGTGTGCACACCCTTAAACTAATACTTTGTTGAAGCAGCTTTTGATTTAATTACAGCATTCAGTCTTCTTGGGTAAGAGTTCATCAGCATGGTACATCTTGACTTGGCAATATTTGCCCACTCTTCCTTGCAAAAGCGCTCCAAATCTTTCAGATTTCTTCATCTCTTGTGCACAGCCCTCTTCGGGTCACACCACAGATTTTCTGTTGGATTTAGGTCTGGGCTCTGGCTGGGCCATTCCAAAACTTTAATTTTCTTCTGGTGAAGCCAGTCTTTGGTTGATTTGGATGTATGATTGGGGTTATTGTCATGTTGAAAGGTGAAATTCCTCTTCATCTTCATCTTTCTAGCAGATGCCTGAAGGTTTTGGGTCAAAAATGACTAGTATTTGGAACTGTTCATAATTCCCTCCACCTTGACTAAAGCCCAGTTCCAGCTGAAGAAAAGCAACCCCAAAGCATGATACTGCCACCACCATGCTTCACCATGGGGATGGTGTTCTTTTGGTGATGCAAAGTGCTGTTTTTGTGCCAAAAGTACCTTTTGGCATTGTGGCCAAAAAGTTCAACCTTGGTCTCCTCAGACCATAACACATTTTCCCACATGCTTTTGGGAGACAATGTATTGTTTTGCAAATTTTAGCTGGGCCTGGATGTTTTTCTGTATAAGAAAAAGCTTCCATCTTGCAACCCTACCTCATAGTCCAAACATATGGAGAATATGGGAGATTGTTGTCAGATGTAGTACACAACCAGTACTTGCCAGAAATTCTTGCAGCTCCTTCAGTATTGCTGTAGGTCTGTCAGCAGCCTCCCTAACCAGTTTTCGACTTGTCCTTTCATCAATTTTGGAGGGATGTCCAGTTCTTTGCAATGTCACTGTTGTCCCATATTTTCTCCACTTTTTGATGACGGGTCTTCACTGTGTTCCATGGTATATCCAATGCTGTGGAAATGTTTTTGTACCCTTCTCCTGACTGATACCTTTCAACAATGAGATCCTTTTGATGCTTTGTAAGCTCTCTGCGAACCATGACTTTTGCTGTAGCAGGCAACTGAGTAAATGTCAGGAAAATCCTTCTAGGACAGCTGAACTTTATTTGGAGTTAATCGGAGTCTCTTAATTGATGGCAGGTGTGTACCCAAGAAGATTGAATGCTGTAATTAAATCAAAAGGTGCTTCAACAAAGTATTAGTTTAAGGTTGTGCACACAAACAAAGTATTAGTTTAAGGGTGCACACCCTTATGCAACCAGCATATTGTATGTTTTTTTATTTTTTATATTTTTTCCCCAACATATTTGTTTGTTTTTCAGTTAAATTGTACAGGTTATAGGTCACATTAACGGCAAGAATAGTTTTGAAATTATTTATTGTATTCTCATTTTTTTATATCACAAAAATATGGCATTTTAACAAGGGTGTGTACACTTTTTATATCCACTTATATGTGGCCTGCTTCCAGCTTGCATGGTGCCTTTTTGTGTAGACCTGACTATCTAACATGTGCATGTAACCACCAATAAGATCACCTTGTGGGAAATCACCTTACAGGAACCTTTGGCAAGGGATGGGATGTGAGTCATGTGATCTGCCCAGGGTGTATTGAACATATTATAAGTAATGTCCTAAGCACTACACACCACCTGATAGTTAAGGGAATAGTATCCCTTCATCTTGGTGTATTTCAGTACCTCTGAACCAAGTGGGGGCTTAAAGACAATGTGCATGCAATCCATGGCTAACAGGACTGTACAGAAATGGGCTATGCTGTAAAACGCATTGTGGTATTGGTTCCTGCCTTTGCAGACTTGGGGAGACGGATATACTCCTTCTGATTGTATAGTACTATATCGAGGAACTGGTTCAGAATTTGTGAGGTTGACACATGCAATCTCCCTAATGTGTCCCTAGTAGATTGCTGCAGGTTTCTGTAGCTAAGAAGCTGCACATACCTTAGCATCCACAGGAATAGGTATGCTACGCAGCCAGCTGAATTCTGTTTCTGGGTTACACAGTTCATTAAAGTCCCTTACAGTCTCCAAGTCCTCATGGAAATGGATTGTAGCCTCCAGAGCTGGTGCTATGTCATCATATGTACGTCCTCCATTGGTGCAGATTGCTGTGACCTGCAGCACTGCAGGAAATGTCCCCAGTGGCAGATGGCAACACATGCCGTTGAGCTCCTGCTGACTGTTGCTAGTGCCAACATTGTGTCTCACATGTACTCCATCATTCCTGGTGTAAACAATGGGTATATACCACAGTGCTGTGCACCCGTTTTATAAATTTTTGACTTGGTCGGCCATTTTAGGTGCCATCACTTGTATGCACCATGTGTCATGTTTGCATGAAGTTCCTGATTTCCATGACATTATTCTCTCATTAGTATGTTCACCATCATACCTATCAACCTCTTTGCACAAGAAATCTGGACAAAGCCTAAAATAATAGGGGGCAAAGGCCTTAAAACAGAGACAGATTTTAAATATTGCTCTTATAAATTTAGAAAGTTGCTAGAATAACAGGATTTCTGTCAGTGTGCATTATCTGAAGGATATGAAGCCTGCAACTCAACTGTATGTCATTATTTAGTGACTTCAGTCCTCAGTGATTTGCCAGAAAACCACAAATTTTATGAGGAACAGACCAAAAATATGAGGCAAAACTATGGACAGTTGAGAGGTATGTTTGACATACCACCCTGGTTTTTGCCCCATTTTTCTCCATGTTGTGTCTAAGAATCAGCCAGACCCTGTATGTAGCAGATACCCAAGCTAATTTATATTGTACAGTTTACTGAATATTTGTTGCTCTTCACAGGGCTCAGACTCCTGTTCCAATAAACAGGAGTTATTGTGATCACAACCCAGTCCAGTTAAAAACTTACATTTTAGAAAAAAAAGAGCCATAACAGTGATTTACTGTGTTCTTGGTAGTCAGTAAAGCTTTACATTCCAGGTCTGGAAATGTTCATTACCACCTACTTGAGTTGCTGTGCTCTGTATTAGTTACACCAGTTAAGCAGGCCTCTGCTTCCCCTTACATAAAGGATGATAAAAGTGATAAGAAAATTGATACACTTGTTGTTGTTGTGTCTTTCAGCTTTTCCCAGTTAGGGGTCGCCACAGCGGAATTCTGGTCCGCTAATGATTGGCAATACATTTTTACAGGCAGAGTTGCCAGCCCTGACACACAACCTTCAATGAAGGTACGCCCATTCACGCATGTCTCCACACAGAAGACACTCTAGCTGAGAATCAAACAGGACATCATACTGTGAGGCAACAATGCTACCGCAGCACCACCACTGCGGATAAGAACATGGATACACTAATGATGGTAAGTCTTTGGGGAGTTCTCTAAGTTCATACATTTGACAATTCTTATGAAACAGTTAAAAAAATCTGGATTTGGATAATATTTGACTTTCACATGTCCATTTGTTATCTGGAAAGACTCTAACATTCTTTGTCAGTGAAATGGATCAAAATGTATCAACAGGTGACTGTGACTGAATAAAAAGCACTCATAACTTCTTAACTTTATGCTAAGATTTTTGTTCATAGGCTTTGTTAGATATAGCTTCATGCACTGGCTGTAGAATCTGTCAGTTGTTTAAAATTTAACTTTCTAGGTACAAATGTGAATAATTTGGTATCATAATAATGCACTACCTATGGGGGTCTATATCATGTCATCAAATCTCACTTTAGAGAATGGCTCTTTGTCAAACAACTAATCACTGAAGCCACTAATCAGTGAACAAACTTTTCAAAGAAAAGTTTCCTAGGGTAACCTGACAGTTTAATAAGAGTGAGAGGTGTGAAAGTATAATGCCAACTGATGTCACACTGGGGGTGGGGCTTGCTACATCCAGTTGTGTCTTAAGATAAGCAATCGCACATTTCACTGCACAGCCCCTCAGGCTACAGTACACTGCAGTTAGTGATACGATATGCAGCTGTTTCTATTTCAGTGCCACAGAGAGCATACATTTGTCTCCCACATTTTCCACACAGTTTGTGAACCTCAGTGTATGCCGTCCTGTATCTGACTCATTAGTCTTTCATCTTTTGGTTTAACTTTACCTCTCCTTGCCTATTCATATATCAAATCCTCATCAATATATGGTTGTACAGGAGTTCTTATATTTGCCACAGTAACTGTGGGCTTTCTAGTTCTTCTGCTCATGAGCTTTATATTATAGCTTTCATTTTAGTCCTTTATATTCACATTTTTTTATCTATTTTTGGGTTGAGTTCCATTCCCACTCCTTCATGAAATGCTTCTGCTAATCTCAGCATGGTTGTCATTTTTGATTTGTTTTCTTCATTGTTTACACCTTTCATTATTTGTGTCTGATGATAAATAGGTATGTAGACCTATGGCTGCAGAATTATACCTGGGTCCTGGAATTCACAAGCAAGGTGTACTGAAGGGTATTACGCTTTGCTTTGTGCTCAGGTGCTGAGTACCAGCCCAGTAGCTGTTACCTGTACTCATTACAAGCCATTCTTAGTAGATAGTAGGACAACCATATACATGTTAATCAGTGGAACGTGCATACCAGTACTGCTTTAGGAGTCTCGCCTTGGGCACAACAGGCATATCCCCACGCAGTTTGTAACGTACTGCAGACCAACATAGTACTACAGTTCGCTCAGCCTCATTGCACTATCAGAACAGCATGTACATAGTAGAGAGACTGCAGAACGGCTATGATATCCTGGTGGTCCGTGCTGTGTGAGTGTCAGGTGGTACACCACTGTTAACTGTGGGTATACTTGATGGCATGCCACTGTACAACAGAGCAACACTGTAAAGTAAGGTATGCTTTGTGCAACCCTGCTGTGGTGTGCTGCACCTCGAAACTTAGGAATCATTTATAAAAAGCTCATTATTCATTAGGCACCATGGTGGAGCTGGAATCATTGCCATTTTATGGTATTGGAGGATGCTGGTGCTGTGCAAGCTCCTATTGGGTGGAGCTTTCCACCTTCATTGTGTTAAGGTGGGGCATGTGCTTGTGTGGTAGCAAGTTTGTCTGCACCATAAGGAACTCTGTTGCCATTAGGGATTTTCCCTCCATGCAGTGGAGGTGTTGGGGGTTTTTAACTTTTGGCAGTGAACTGTGCTTAGCACTGAATGATGAGCAATATACTAACAGGGAAAGTACACCACTTTGCTGACAAGCACAGCACCATTGTGTAAAATGTGGTTGCTGTTCCGTAGGTTACCTTGTTGAGATCAGCCAGTACCATAATGTTGAATCATGTAAGATTGGAGCATAGGAAAATACTAGGTAAGTGATGCTGGTCCATAAGATGTCTAGCTGTATGCAGTTTTAAGCAGATAAACCTACATGATTTTGCCATCCTCCCTTATCAAGCACCTAATAATGCTCACCTTCCAAATAGAGCAGGAACATGCATGAGAATCCTGGTGTAAATCTGCATCTACCTACCCAGTCATTAAGGCTACCCTTAAAGGTAGCAAAAGTTAACAGTTTGGGCATGCAGTCCTCAGACTTATGTGTCTGTACTTGGGAGTACATTTGTTTAAGTACTACACCAGGAGGTTATAATTTACATATGTACTCCATGTATGAAGTACAATGCTTATAGAGTAGGACAAGCTTGTGTTTTTCTTCCTGCCACATTTTATTAATTACTTAGGGTTTCAGTACACAGATGTGCTTGGTACCAGCTCTGTTCCATTCAGCACTAACATTTATTAATTGTCAGTTACAGGGAGGTCTCTGCCTTCTTCCGACTGATGGATGTGTCATCTTGCCATACATTGTTTTTATATATAACAGAGTTTCATAGGTTCACAGATTGTTGCTAGGCTATTGGCCCAAGAGCCTTTTTAAGCCTAGCAAATCTTGCCCAAATTTACCAAAATACTGTTGACGTATGAACACTTCAAGAAATGTTATGGTTATGATATAGGCCTGTACACATCAATTATTCACAGGCTGCTCTTGTCCATTAGGGACATAGGTGCCAAACCAGGGATGAATTTGCGATTTCCCATTCAGTGGTCCAAGTTACATGTGAACAGGGTTAGGGATGAGCTTTGCTTCCCATGGATGGGAAGCCTTTTCCAGAGCACACTACAGCAGGAAATATGTAGCAGTTTTGTTGTTTATCTCTTTAATTGATCGAACACTGTTTGGGTCAGTCAGTCATGCCAACAGCTGTAGGTCAGCAGAGGGAGGGCAAGCTGATTAATACTTTGAACTTTACTCGTAGATGGCAAGGCAGTTTTCTGTATTAGTTATAGTCTATACACTGACTCTTGTTCTAGTTCTTTTATATTCCAGGATGATATTTTTCTTGATACTTCAGTTTTCCTGCAATAAATGTTACTTTGCACATTTATCAAGGCCAGCTGTCATCCTTATATTATCTGAAAATGTTTTAACCATTTGTATTTGTGCTTTCAGTTGTTTGTCAGATGAGCCATGCAGTTTCACATCATTCACATAAAGGAGGTGAGACGCCATTTGGCAATCATAGGCATGGTGCTTGAAGCCTACTTTTCAGAGGAAGGAGATGCCATTGCAGTTTGACAATGAAGGTGCACAGCTTTATTCACAGGTCCTGAACTATTTCTTAAATGTACAGTTGTTTCCGACAAAACAATTCTGGAAGACGGTATAGAGGGATACCCACACTCTTTGTGTGAGATCACATTGTAAAATCATCCAGATGGGATGAAGGGCTAAATTGTGTCTGGATGACACATGTTGGTTGATTAAAAACTAACCAATCAAAAACTTTTGTGTTGTGACTGAAAATGTTTCACAAGTCTCAGCCAACTTACCAGCTAAATAAATGATAAGAGAAATAAGTGCAACATTTTCTTTAAAGTGTGGGGACTTGAGGATTGTTATACAGAGCAGTCAGGGAATTGCAAGGCACTGCTGTGAGACATGTAGTGCTAAATGTTTCATCCACTGCATTGACTGATCTAAATATCATCTCTACTGTTTTACTTATTTTATATTACATTTAATTAACATTTATTTATTCTTATTTACTTCACTATGTACGTATGCCCAGCTGAGCAAACCCGATTAACAATGAATGCCCATGGAGAAAAGCACAAATACATTGTGTTTGCCTTAATGCATGTTTCTTTCCAGTTTATGAGTCACAGACAGCTCTGTCTAGCAAGAGGCAAACCATAGTTGTGCACTTTTAGGAGTAATAAATAAATTCTGGGGAAATAGACCAGTTAGGATCAGTCAGCTTTGATGGGCCAAAAAATTGTAGTAAATAAAGAAATAATACACTAACAATTTCTGTTTAATGTAATATTTTGTAACATTTAGCCTCCTGTCATTTTATTCTAAAAGTGCATAATGCATTTCATAGGTTTTATTTATGCAGTTATATGCACACTTTCCGTGTGGGTGATGCTACTTTATTTCAAGTCTTACAGTGTTTAGAGGTCATGTGCTATTTAAAAACAAAATGAAAACCACAACTACACATACCCAGCAATGTAAATCCATGGGAAGCATATGCAACACAGCTGCATATACCCAGCAATACAAAGACATGGGAAGTATATGTAACACAGATGAACATACCCAGCAAAGCAAAGACATATGAAACATGTGCAACTCCAAGGAAGGGATTCAGACGAAGTTCATTGTATGGTACTAAAACTTCTTGTGATATAATCAGCCAAAGTAAAACTCAATAAACAGTGACACAGATTATGCTGTTATTCAAACTCATCAGTAACTATAGTGAACAATAATTCCCTTAATCTGGGACATTTGGGTGTTATGTTTTTTGGCATTATGGAGGACAATCACCTTTCATTGTCAATACCTTCCATCAGTCCCTCAAACCATTTATTGCTTCAGAAAGGAAAAACAAAATTCAGGTTAGACATCTCCGTGAGTCTTTGTGTGCCCCTAGATGGCCACTTGGCTACCAATAGAATCCACATATAACATTTTAATCCAGACACGAGTGTAGCTATGAATACATATGTAAGACATATTGTACCTGCTGATTTTTGAAAGGTTAGCATTTGCCATGTCCAAGGACACTAAATCTCCTACCTTGAAATATATAAATCAGTTAAAGGGATACATATGAGCTAGCAGAAATGGTAAGAATATATGGTTATTATATTGCTAGTTATATGTAGTTTTTACATTACTAGATGTACACTTATAGCTTCATAGGTTTTTAGGTAAGTACTAGGCTAGCTGTCCTTATAGGCCATTTTAAGTCTAGACAATGTCCTTTTTTTGTGCGCAAAATAGCTTATCCTAACTTGGTTATAGATTGGCTTCACCCATCCCATGATCGATAATTGCATATTACCCCTAATGAGAGTAACTGGGATCATGCCATAGATAATTTGAGGAGATCCATGCATGGGATAAAGCTTTAGGAGCTGCCTCTGTCCATTAGGGGTACAGCGGCAGTCCTGGGTAAGTTGCACTTGAAAATGGACAGGGATGAACTTTGTTTTATGTGGATGGGGAGTCTGTTTCACAGTAGTGGTATCCTCTGCAACATATACCGGACCCTTCAAACAGTTCTGTTGATCTTGCAGAAGAGTTTTAGATCCCTACACTCAGTATTTCTGATGCCATTTGACTTGCTGATGTGCAGTAAATCCAACACTAATGGGTTGGAGGATGCTTTGTATATCAGACACATCTTAGTCTGTAAGATATTGAGTATAGTGACAGGGCTTTGCATCGGTCCGTGTAGGACATGTTGTTTAAGCCTTGTATCCTTTTACTAAGGTATCTCTGTGGACATTCCAATTGTATTCTTTTACTGTTTCAAACCTCTGGAATAATCTCCCTCATACAATCAGAACCATTAGTAATCCTTATTCCTTCAAAAAATCCCTCAGACTACATCTCTCTTCTCTCTGGCTATGCACCTGCACCCCAACAAATAACCCCTAAACCTTTCCTCACTGGAACCTAACTCTTAACCATTTTTATTACTTGTATGTCATCTCTTTCTTTCTACCATATTAATCTCATTCTGCTCACTACAGCTTGTCTTACCCCTATGACTTAGACCTCTGTCTCCTTCTTTTTTCTTACCCTTAAGAGAATACTCCTCACTACCAATAACACTGCATATACATTTATAGTCATATGTTGTATGAATGCATAGTATTCCCTAGTTCTCCACATTCATTCCATAATTGTAAACAATTTTTCATTGCTATTATCAATTTGATTTTTATGTACTGCTAGTGTAGTTATATACTGTGTATTGTATGTTATATTTCCTTATATGTACTGCTAGTGTAGTTATATACGCTGTATTGTATGTTATATTTCCTTATATGTACTGCTAGTGTAGTTATATACTCTGTATTGTATGTTATATTTCCTTATATGTACTGCTAGTGTAGTTATATACTCTGTATTGTATGTTATATTTCCTTATATGTACTGCTAGTGTAGTTATATACTCTGTATTGTATGTTATATTTCCTTATATGTACTGCTAGTGTAGTTATATACTCTGTATTGTATGTTATATTTCCTTATATGTACTGCTAGTGTAGTTATATACTCTGTATTGTACGTTATATTTCCTTATATGTACTGCTAGTGTAGTTATATACTCTGTATTGTATGTTATATTTCCTTATATGTACTGCTAGTGTAGTTATATACTCTGTATTGTATGTTATATTTCCTTATATGTACTGCTAGTGTAGTTATATACTCTGTATTGTACGTTATATTTCCTTATATGTACTCTTTGTGGAACGTTTCCACCTGGGCCTCCACTGAAAATGGGATAATTTAGGCCCAGTGGACTTTCCCAGTGAACAAATGCAATAAGTAAGAAAGTAAATAAAATAAATAAATACATTGTTGTATGTGTCTGGACAGATAAATGCCAAAGGGGGCATTATATTCAATAACTGGCCTAATGAGGACTGAGTTAACGAGGACAGTGCCTATGTTTATAAGCTGAGCTTACAAGGACTTTATTACAATAATAGACACATGCTGGTCAAGACTTATGTCACTGTCCACATAAGTTTCCAATTCCCAAACAACTGAGTCACCTCTTAGTGGCGTATTGTCAATGTGGTAGTTCCCTGGGGTAGATGACTTCCCAAGTGATACAATAATGCATTTTTTTGGCATTTTGTTTCATACCATGATTTTGACACCAGTTATTTATTTTTTTGAGATAAACCTTCCTGCAGAATGGCTAAGTCATTTGGGGATTTAATGACTGCTCCTATTCATTCTACTTAAGATGCATCCAAGGATATTGGCAGGACCCACTGATACAGTATTTTTAACTTTTGATAACACTTTTAGAACTTGGTCTTGTGAGATAGTGTGGTGAGCCAATTTCAGGTTTCTTGAGGGACAGAAGAGGGAACAGATGGGTAAAATTAGACCTAAATTTATCAGCCATTGGGTTAACTATATCTTCAGACTCAGTGTAAGTAACATCGTTTGCAGTCAACTCAGAGCATTGATGCATTATGCTGTTGAGATTACGAACATAAATAAAAAATGCACTATAAATATATTTAAAGTATATTTACAATAAACTTGCAGGCTTCTAGTTCATGTTTTTAGTGTATTTTTTTTCATCTTTAATTATAGACTTTTTAATACATTTATCACAGAAGAAAAAACAGTTTTATTAGCAAAATAACAACCATGGACTTTGTGTAGAAATCAAAACCATTTGGTAACACACTTGAATCATGTGATCATAGGATCACATGATCATAGGAGTTACAATGCAATTGAATCACAAGGCCACCCCCCCCCCCCGCCTTGGCCTTGCCAGTTTTTTTCAAGGAAGGCCAGGTCAGTCATGCCAGGGGTGAACTTATGAACACCTGTTTAGTTGTCCAGCTCCATTTTAGAGACAGACAGTGTCACACTGCTTAACTTGGAAAGTAAGTTTGCTCCAGGGAAGTGATACAAGTTGTGTGACAAATCTTTCCCTTTTCTTTGTCTATTTTATTTGTTGGAGTACATTTAGATCTCTGTCCCCAGTTTTAGCTGGGCTATTTCACTTATCGAGGTATAAACAGACTGTGACTTGTTACTGTTGTACAGTGTACTTAAATGCCAAATGCTATGCACCACACATGGGGAAAGGAGATGATTACAGTCTCAAAAACCCTTGCTAAACTCTTGATGCTATATCAACTCTCTTGAAATCTTACTTTTCTTGGCTACTGGTCATGGTAGCTTTCTACGTACCTGGGCATAGTTTTCAGCTCGAGTCAAGAGAGGCAGTTCATATGCTGTTGAGAAATGTGTGCGGACCTGTTGAATTTGTCCAAACCGTTCCCTCTTTCTCCACTTGGCTCTCCTGTTCTGAAACCATACCTGGAGTCAGAAATAACACACAGATTGAAGAAAAGTCACTTCTTTTATCCTATTAAATTAAAGAAAAGCACTAAGAGTTGTTACAAGAAGAGCAGCAATTCAGTTTTAGAAGCTGGTGCATAGCTGGACCCTTTAACTAATTACTGACTTACAGTGTGAAACTTAAGAGAGTCTGTATACACATGGAGAACTCCTGAATTAGACAGCTTTTCCTGTTGTGTGAATACTGATAATCAGTGAAGTCTGTCATTCATTCATTTATAAATCCAAAAAGTAATGCACAATATGGTAGGCACAAGAAGTGACAAGCGGAAATCAAATTTCGATAGTTTAATCCAAACTTTATACCGAAACTAGTAAACTGCTGAGCTTAACAGCTTTTGTTCTTCCCAACACATAGGATTTCTTCAGAACTAAAAACATTTTACAGGAGCTTAATTAAGTAGTTTTTACTAAATCACATGTTCACCAATGCATCGGTAACTTAAAGTGACCTTACACGTATAAACTCATTGAAAGTATCTATAATCATTCATTGCTATGTTTAATTTGCTACACCAATCCAAATAATACCAAACATTTATTTAAGTTTTTTAAAATAACAAATATTAAAAAAAAAATTCAAAATGATTAAAAATTGTTAAAAACTTTTAAATATTACGTTTTTTTCCTAACAGGCTTTCCCAAAACCTACTCAAACATGCATATATAACTATTCTGTATGAACCAGACCCTCGCTATCATGATTTTGCAGCTCTGAGTTTCAATACTGGTGACAGGGATGCATAATCATTCAACCCTAGATAACAATAATCTCTTACTTTCAGTTGTCAAAATAACTCTTTACTCAGTCATGGTTTCCCATGAGCTGCCTCTCAGTCTGATTTCCTCTTTATTTAAAATTGTAAACTGGAATTGTTTAAATGACACACATCCTTCCATGTGCCTGAACAGGGCATTTTGTGTGCCGCCTCTCATAACGTCATAAGAATGTTCATATATCTGCTTTTCATGCTGTCTTTCCATTTTTCCAGTGTTAAAAGTTGGACAGGAAACACATTTGGCTATGTACATAATCAGGTTCTTGTTACAATTTCCAAATTAAAAAAAAAAGAAATTTAGATTTCTTTAGATTTAATGCTATGTTCAAGATATAAAATTTCTTTTTCTAAAATATATTGACATTGGTTACATAAACCATATCTTCTTGATCCTTTTTTCTGCAAATTATCCTTCCCTCCATTTGCTTTTTTGTAATAAATTATTAATGTTATTCTCTTATAAACAAAATGTGGCTTATAACACCAAAAAATAAGAACCAATGAACCAAATCCAAACATCATAGGTGGGAAAAACAAAAAGCACACAGTTCTTAACTGAAAGTGTTTCATAAAATTGAACACTTTCATCTGTATGTATCAACAAGACTTCTTCAGAATACAAAAAGTAAAAAAATCAAGCTGCTTAAAAGACCCTCTCACCATCACATGACCCTAATTAACAAATAAGCAAATAAACATATAAAAAAACCTGTGACAAGTCATTGCTTGGATAACAAAAACACCTACCATTAATAAATTATCAGGGTTACACTAAATAAGAACACAATTTTAATACACAGATAATAGACATGTTGTCATTAGGAGCAGGGGGTGTAAAAGAATTCAAGTGAATTTGCCACTTTAACTAATTGAATTCTATGAAATCTTCCCAGGGCCCACCATGAATATCACTGCAAAAAATATCCAAAGCAAAAAACAAAAACTTGTGAGTAGGATATTCAGAGATATGCTTAAACAGAACATTATTTATGTAATTGTTTCTCATTTCCAAAGTGTGTTCATATATCCGGTCTCTGAACTTATGCTGCATTTTACCCACATAGAAGGAACAACATTCAGTGCATAAAGCAACATATATAATACCCCTTGTGTTATAATTACAATAGTAGAAGGACCTGACTTAACATGTTGTATCTATCCTCAGCGGTTTATGACCGTTTAACCTAGATGATCAATCTCCTTTGAAGAGGCGCTATGGAGGTGTAAAATTTCCCATGTGACTCTGAGAAAATTGATGGCAAGTGTCAGTTATCTAAAATAAAAAAAAAATAGTCCTTAGTATTTCCCTTGTTTTAGTTTGGAAATAAGGAAAACAGTCCACAGACATCTCTTGAATCCCCTTCTGCTGGGTAACTACTTTCCAGCACCACCCTGATCATACTTAACCAACTAAGGCTGAGAACTAACTTCTTTCCATAACAGAGGCAACTTTTATATTCTTTGTAGTTGGCATAATCTGATGAACGTGTAATTATTTTTCTATTACTTTCTGTGGAACTTTAAAGAGCTTATCCTAACCTGACTATTATATTTTATTCATATATAGGACCTCTGCTGCATGATTACTACTTAAATCTTCATTTAGTTAGATAGAGCAATTGTTCAGCTATTTGAATTTTCATCAGTTATATAAAAGTACGTGTGGAGTAACTACAAATCAAAATTCCAAAAAAGGATAGATTTGCTAGCATAACATGAGGTAAGTGGCAGCTATTTGTTCTCATTTTTTACTTGAATGTATTATTTGAAAGGTACACAGTGGAGCAATGGGTAGCATTGCCACCTCACAGAAAGAGGTTCTGTTGTTCAGTTCTTGGCTTGAATGCCATTTGTGTACAGTCTGCATGTGTTCCTTGTGTTTCATTTTTTTTAATTGAGTTTTTTAGTTTCTTCTCACACTCCAAAGATGTGCATGCAGTAGATGGATAAGGAATCTAAATTGTCCGTAGGTCTGAGTGTGTGCATGTGTGATAGGGAAGAAAGATCTGGTAACCTACTTCCATTTCCCCATTTACTTTGTAAACTCCACGGATAGAGGTGGCTGGCCATGAGGTCACTCCTGGACTCAGCTGTGATTCATAAGACAGAGAGACTCTTTATGAAATACACATACTATCTGACTTAAATGGCAAAATGAACTATGTCAGGGAAATCTCAGTGGTCATCTTTTACTAGTTGTTTGTCTGAGATGATTGCAAACCTACAAATGTTTGAATAAATGTCAGTAAGGCAATAAAAGGATGGTCTGAAGTTGCTAGAATACCAGCAAACCTTGTCTGTCTACTTGTCCCAATGGCAGCGGCTGAAGACTTTCCACTACATGGCTACCATCATTTTCAAGTTTTGATTTTTTCCCATTGTAGTGGATAGCCCTTTTCCGTACCACAAACTCAATGCCAGGCAAATACACATTTTCTTTTCTGCTTTGCTGTAGACCGCCCTTATTTAATTCACAAAAGAAGGTTTCCCTTCCTTGCTGCCTTTACTGTCTATGTTGACTCTCTGTTACAAGAGACACGTTAAGGAAAAAAATCAAGTCAACAGAAAATAATTTATATACTTCTGGATCTTTGGAAAGTAGACAAAATGAACAGAAGTCTATATTAGGTTCATACATATTCCTGATTTATGTAAAACCTTGGTGCATAAAATTTCCACAAGTCTCGTAATCTGGCATACAGAAGAAATATGACGCACATTGTCTATATTGTTCCAGGTGCAGATAATATTAATAGATTTTGACTGCTCTCATCTTTACCAGATTTATAGTGCCATAACTTATCATATAATTTAGGAACTTCAAGTGCTTTTATAAATCGTACATAAAATGCAGTCTCTTGACTAGGTTATATAGTTTTCCATCCAGTTAGCATTACATCAGGTCTGTACAGTAATTGTTCAGATTTTTAATGTTATTTATTTTTGCTTTTTTCAGTAAAACACTATAAACTGAACATTTTCTAGTGGAATAAAACTGTTATCAAATATTGATGTTAAAAGTTTTATTTGTTACTAATTATTTTAAAGCAAATACTCAACAAATACTGAAATTTCCTTAACACAATATATTTAAGAATTATGCACTTCATATTCATAATGTTACCAGCTTTTTATTACTGGCAACAGTAGAGGAAATACATAAATGAAGGTGGACTAAATAATTTATTTTAATTCATTTACTGATACCTGCTATATTCTCATCAAGGTCAAGAAGGAGTCTATCCTGGCACTCACAGAGTGTAAGGTAGAGAACTAGTGCTGGATGTGATGTCAGTCTATTAAGACAGAAACACAAACACTTACACACAATCTAGATTACCATTTCACCTCTCAGTGTGACTTTGGGATGCAGGTGGAAAATAATAACCCCAGTGAAAACCTAGCTGGACACAGAGAAGACATACAGACTCCACCACAAAAGGTACCTTAGACATGAGCTAAACATGTACACAACAATATTAGTGCAAGGGCTCTCATACTATTACGCTGCATAATTCTGTTACATATTTATAATATGAGGAAATGTGCAATATATGTTCCCTGCACACCTGAAGCTTGGCAGCATTACCTTTACAGGGCCACAGCCTTGTGTAATGCATACATATAGCAGATACATCTAAGACACTAAATACAATTATAATTGCCAAACAAGAATAAATATTGTACACCCCTGTACCTAGAAAACCACTTATTTTGCCTCTGATACAGAAGAAAACAAAACAAAACAGATCAATAATATACACATAATTAGCACATTTACAAATATAAAAATCAATATGACTTTGCAGATGGGTAGATTACTTATAATACACATCAGGAGACTTCACTCAGATGTTTTCTTCTCACTAGCTAAGAAGGTCATGATGGCTGCACCATAGGTCTCTGTAGTTGAGCCAGCACTATTCACCTGAGTGAAGTATGTAAGAGGCCTTAGAGATCACCCTGGCAAGACTGTGCCAGGAATCCACCTTATAATGTGAACCCTCATGAAAGTCCACAGTCAGGTGCAACTCGAAGTCCCTATTCAGCAAATGGAAAATAGGGCTTTCCTTGTTATACCACTGAGGCTTTCTTTGCCAAACTCAGTACCCTTAGAATCCATGGCCATTCACTAGGTCACATTCTAGAGAACCATGGCAGGCCCATTGCAGTCATGCCACACTCAGTACCCTTGGAATCCATGGCCATTCTCCAAGGTCACATTCCAGAGAACCCATTGTGGTCATGACATTTTACTTTCTCAGCAAGTGTGATGCACCTGAAGGCTTCCTGTTAGTGCGACCTGTCATAGTGTGATCATTATATACCAAATGTTTGAATGGCAGGGTGGTGTTAAGATGTGAATGCTGGCATGGAATGCATGTAGCAGTGCTAACTAACCATGAGAGCTGCTTTGCACTTTTCTTTGGGTACAGAAGTAGACTCCTTTTTCCCTTGTCCTCATACGAATCATTGACCTGTCCAGTACCTGTACCTGATCAGTGTGCTTTGCATTTGAAGATGCCAGTAAATGAGACTAAGAGGACTTTTAGCATGACTTGGCCCACAACCATGATGCATAAAAACAGCAGCTCAGGAACACTCATTATTATTAATTACTGTTCATTATTATTCATTAATATATTTATTACTATTCATTATTATTCATTACTTTTCATTCATTCATTCATTGATTCATTCATTGGTGCCTGATTAAGATAACTGCTATGCTAGATGCTTTGACTTTATAAATTATAAACCACAGCAGCTACCTCATAGTGCTTCAGAAGATTACAGGCATGCGATCTCTCAAACCTGTTGAAAGTAAAGAGCAAGTTTCTTTACAGAGGGGCATTTATTTACAAGGTCAGTGTACACCTTAAAGATTGTCATTAGTCTCTGCCTTTCCATTAAATATTTGCTTAAACCTGAATTGCTGTTATGTTTATTGAAATGTTTGTTAATGTTGTAACTTAAAGGTGCAATCACATAGAGTACCATCAGGAGTTCCAAGCATGGGGGGGGGGGGCACCCTGCCATGGAAGGGTGTAAGTACATCAGCAGAACTGCAGTACAGTCCATATAATGTATTATTATGAATATGTTCCCTTGTGAACTTTAAGCAATATAATAGGTCTCAGTTTTGCATTGATTCTGTTGTGTGAGGCCATTCTACTCAGCACAGAGAAGACAATGTTGGACATCATACAAGTGGTTGTACACACCATGGTTACTGCCCTCTACCTGAGCTGGCTCTCTCAATGTCCATGACTCAGCAAATTTGTATGGCTATAATACAGAGAAAGGTTAACAACACCGCAGTCCTTGCTGAGGTAGTAGGTGTTTTACAAGGTGCATGTGATGACCTATGGCAGTGCATGTCCCACATGTAACATCATGTATCTATTGGACAGGCAGATTACACAATTCAGATCTCCCTGTGCACACAAACATCATTGTAGACACAGTTCCTCTAGCTGCTCCACCTCTGTATCCAGTGTTGAGAGCCTCCACAGAATGGAGAGGCCACAACTGAGCACAAGTAGTGCCACCACTACCACTCTACCATCCAGTATGGAGGAGAGTAACATATGCATATGTCCATGAAGGGAGGGAGCTCATGCCACACTGATGCTCTGTACAGGCTATTGCTTGCATTCATGAAGTACTCTTCATCTAGGCAAGGTCTGGATAGTTCCTGCAACTTTGACAGGAGAGGGTGTTCCTACGGAGAAGGGTATGCATGGCCTGCATGTACATATTCTCTGCGAGTCTTGAATCTGTTTGTAAATGCTCATCACAGTGCTGCAGTTTTGTCCCAATACGTACACAATCATATGTCCAGAAGGCTGGGTCCCACTGCTGGCAGCACTCCTTCCCTGCTCAATGCAGCCTAGTCCACCTGCCTCCCATCCGACACCCCACAGCATTAGATTAGTTTCAACAATACCAACATGCATACATTTGCTCATGAATAACACTTAACATTGTGTTCCTTCCCTCCTCTGCCCTCTGAATTCTGTTACTTGGGTAGCCCATACTTGAACACAATTTGGGTAAGTCTTTGCATGGCTAACTCACAGCCTGGGTGAAGGTTTGCATGCACCACTTGTTACTTTTATGAATACTGCTTTAGTCTGTCCCACAGTTATGAACTACCTGCTGCCTCTTAATCAGTGCCACAGTGTGCTGTGCCCACATATGCCTGGCATGGTCTTCCAGAGTAGCCCATATCTCCACAAGTTCCTCATCAGGCTCCTCGTCCACTTCCAGGTGTGAGACTTTTTCCTTCTGAATGTGTCTGCCCTGCTGCAACAGTTTGTGTACAATTGTGTTATGTGAGATAGCACATTCTGAAAATATTTTATCACATATACCAGAATCATACTGCATGGCACCTTCAGATACATGCATACAGACAGTGAAGTATGCCCTCAGCAGGCCAAACACACATTCAGAGATGACCTAGGTTTGTGACAGGGCACAGTTGTAGTTAGTTTCCTCCATGCTTTGGTGATTTTTGATAGGTGTCATTAATCATGGTCCAGGGCATATATGGTTTTGAGAATAAGAAGCCCCCAAGTAAAATTACCCGACAGTAACCACTGGAGTAGGTCGCACATATGTTATATGTGAGAGCTGTAAGTGCTGCCTGGGAGGTCTTCAGACACATTACGCATAACATCATATGCATTACAGACTACCTAGCAGTTGATGGAGTGTTATCCTAATGGTATATATAGCTTATTTTCTGTTCACCATATGGGGCTTTTATAGCAATGTGGGTACAGTCTATGGCCCCAAGTACCTCAGGAAAATGGATAAAAAAGTATCACCACAAACTAATAGTTCCAAAAGGAAAAAACTCTTTAATTAATTCATTATTTGCACATTAAGCGCTTTCGTCCTGTTACAAAAGACTTCATCAGAATGCACAGACAATATCTTTACAACCTTATTTATAGGCAAACCCAATCACACGATCAATTAACTGCCTAATAACATACTTAAAGACAAAATTCAAGCATAATAAATTTAAGCATTTTTTTAACTAACCTACCCCTGCAACTATACATTGGTAAGCTTTAAAAAACATTCTTTTTTAAAAACATGTAAATGAATAAACATATATGCAAACACAAAATGCACATACACATAAAGAACTTTTTACCCATAAACATCAATGGACACTCACAGAAATATAAATTACTTGAATCCTATATGAAACCAAATTACCTACCAAGTAATAAAGGACCCACATTGCTTTTAGTCTCAATGCACTCCTAATGGACATCACATCATTAAGACCTGGGAATACAGTGGCATGACACCTAAGCTGCCATTTTAGTTCCTTAAATTCTAAAAATAGTCCTCAGGAAAATGGACTATATCATACAAAGTCCATATGTTGTTGGATCTCTCCTGTATGATACATGGATATGACATATGATTCCCCAACATACTATAGCATGGCACTGGGGACTGCTGAGGTATCCTTGATACAAATAAGTGTAGTACACCCACTATGTCCCCTGGTGGTCACTGAAAGGTTCCTGTAGCTGGTACCTGCAAAGCCACACATACCCTGATATCCACAAGTATAGGTACTCTATGGGTCCCATGAGCCTACAAATGAGGGTGACACATCTCAACCCTGTAGCAGTCCACAACTTCAGTTATGTGGTGGGTATGAAATGTTAAATGTGGACAAATGACACTGTACCACTGAGGGCGATGACATGCAACACCATGACCATCAGTGCCGAGTGCGTCCTGTTGCATATACAGGCTGGTTAATGATGCATCGATCCTATACATTAAACTGCGATTCACCTCCCATAACTCCCAGATTTTAGCATTTTACTTTGATCGTTAACTCTGGGATAATGATTCTAGTCTTGGTATGGGTTCACTTTGGAATCCTGACATACTGAAATGTCGAATTTCAGTATCTTGAGACCAAAGTGTCAAATCTGCAGTTGCGCAAAACTGCGGAATATCGAACCCAGAAATGCCGAGCCCGCAGTAGTGATGGCGCATTAGGTAAGTGTTATTTTTTTTTAAGGGTTTTGGGGAGGGTTTGTGTGTATCTGAGTGTGTTGGGGAGTTTTAGGTGTGGGTTAGGGTAGGTAGGTAAGAGTGTGTAAGTGTTGAGAGTGGTGGTGTTTGTATGTATGTGATGTGTGTTTGTGCAAGGGGGGTGTAGAATATATATATATATAAGTAGCGGGGGTGTGGGGAGTGCAGGGGGGCTTACTCCGCTGCTTATAGGAAAGGTAGGTGTGTTTGTTTGTTTTGTTGTGTTCGTGTGTGTTGTTTAGGTTTGTTTTAGTGTTGGGAGATAGGTGTATTTGTGTGGTGTAGTGTTTTTTCGGTAGTCGCGGTTTCGGGTTTGTGAGTTTTCGGCTTTATAGTCTTGAGATACTGATATTTGATATTTCAGTTTTTCAGGATTACAAAGTGAGTCCCTAGGTATATATAACTCTCATTTCCATTCACAGAGGCACTCATTTTAATAATGTTGCTCATTATCATGTCATTAATACCACCATTAGCATAATATGTCGCCTGCCAGCTCTCCCAGCCTTCCTTTCTTGTGCTTAGTGTGACTTGGAATTGCTCACACCTTGCTTACAGCATCTTGGAAAATGTTTCAGAATTTCGGGGATTGTCTAAGTACTGAAAATAAAACTGAAGTTGAATTTATGAGATGAAGCCTTGTAGCATGGTTAATGCACAATGGGGGGATGGCGAAGAAGAAATGGAGAACTTTATGGAAACCTGGGTGTAATACAAATAAACAAATATACTGGAATGTGCCTAAAAAATGGAAAATAATTCACAATTTGAGGAAAATTCTTTATGACTGTGACTCACCTCAAATGAGTTTGCAGAACATAACTTATTAAATAAATTCCAGGCCAGAGAGAAGATCTTTGCTGTTAACTAGAGGCTGAGCTGCAAATACATTACACCACAGCTAAGTGTGCGGATGTACAAACATACACATCTGTCCATGTCTAGTAGTGACTCCATACACTAAATGCCATCTCCCCTTACTCAAATTATCAAGGGAAATTTGAAAATAATACTTACCAAGTAACGGCATACCACCTAATGTTATTAATTGACTAAACTCACACGTGTAATGCTGGTGTACACTGCATAACAGGACCCTAAATGTTGTGTACAACTACTGTGGTTACACAAACACACACACACACACACACACACACACACACACACACACACACACACACACACACACACACATGGGTGTTCATTCAGTAACATGCATATAGATAAACAGTGGCAATTTTCATATAGCA